>NC_083763.1:79292732-79322732 GCF_963514075.1 Conger conger | reverse complement strand
ACACACACACACCTTTACCTACAAACACACACACCTTTACCTACACACACACAAACACACACACACACACACACACACACACACACCTTTACCTACAAACACACACACACACACCTTTACCTACAAACACACACACACACACCTTTACCTACAAACACACACACACACACCTTTACCTACAAACACACACACACACCTTTACCTACAAACACACACACACACCTTTACCTACAAACACACACACACACACACCTTTACCTACAAACACACACACACACACACCTTTACCTACAAACACACACACACACACCTTTACCTACAAACACACACACACCTTTACCTACAAACACACACACACCTTTACCTACAAACACACACACACCTTTACCTACAAACACACACATACACCTTTACCTACAAACACACACACACACACACACTTACCTACAAACACACACACACACACCTTTACCTACAAACACACACACACTTTTACCTACAAACACACACACCTTTACCTACAAACACGCACACACACACCTTTACCTACAAACACGCACACACACACCTTTACCTACAAACACGCACACACGCACCTTTACCTACAAACACACACACACACACACACACCTTTACCTACAAACACACAGACACACACACACACCTACCTTTACCTACAAACACACACACACACCTTTACCTACAAACACACAGACACACACACACACCTACCTTTACCTACAAACACACACACACACACACACCTTTACCTACAAACACACACACCTTTACCTACAAACACACACCTTTACCTACAAACACACACACACACCTTTACCTACACACACACACACCTTTACCTACAAACACACACACACCTTTACCTACAAACACACACACACCTTTACCTACAAACACACACACACACCTTTACCTACAAACACACACACCTTTACCTACACACACACACACACCTTTACCTACACACACACACCTTTACCTACAAACACACACACCTTTACCTACACACACATACATACCTTTACCTACAAACACACACACCTTTACCTACACACACACACACCTTTACCTACAAACACACACACCTTTACCTACACACACACAAACACACACACACACACACACACACACACACCTTTACCTACAAACACACACACACACACCTTTACCTACAAACACACACACACACACCTTTACCTACAAACACACACACACACACCTTTACCTACAAACACACACACACACCTTTACCTACAAACACACACACACACCTTTACCTACAAACACACACACACACACACCTTTACCTACAAACACACACACACACACCTTTACCTACAAACACACACACACACACCTTTACCTACAAACACACACACACCTTTACCTACAAACACACACACACCTTTACCTACAAACACACACACACCTTTACCTACAAACACACACACACCTTTACCTACAAACACACACATACACCTTTACCTACAAACACACACACACACACACACTTACCTACAAACACACACACACACACCTTTACCTACAAACACACACACACTTTTACCTACAAACACACACACCTTTACCTACAAACACGCACACACACACCTTTACCTACAAACACGCACACACACACCTTTACCTACAAACACGCACACACGCACCTTTACCTACAAACACACACACACACACACACACACCTTTACCTACAAACACACAGACACACACACACACCTACCTTTACCTACAAACACACACACACACACACACACACGCCTTTACCTACAAACACACACACACACACACACACACACACACACACACACACACACACACACACACACACACACCATTACCTACAAGCACATGCACATCTTTACCTACAGAAAACACACCTTTACCAGCAGCCAGCAGCCATCCCATAATGCACCCTGCTCCTGCCAAATGGCGAAAATAAGCAGGTGTGGGTTTGGTTAGTAATGGCTGAAGATAAGCAGGTGTGGGTTTGGTTAGTAATGGCTGAAGATAAGCAGGTGTGGGTTTGGTTAGTAATGGCTGAAGATAAGCAGGTGTGGGTTTGGTTAGTAATGGCTGAAGATAAGCAGGTGTGGGTTTGGTTAGTAATGGCTGAAGATAAGCAGGTGTGGGTTTGGTTAGTAAATGGCTGAAGATGAGCAGGTGTGGGTTTGGTTAGTAATGGCTGAAGATGAGCAGGTGTGGGCTTGGTTAGTAAATGGCTGAAGATGAGCAGGTGTGGGCTTCTCTCTGGTCAGATTATCCCCAGCCTAGGGATGGGGACGCTGTGCTACAGGGGACGGTGTCTTTCGGATGAGAGTTAAACCGAGGTCCTGACTCACTGTGGTCATTAGAGACCCCATTACACTCTTCACAAAGAGGGGGTTCCCCGGTGTCCTGGCTAAATTCCCAACCTGGCTCTCTCAACCTGCCATAATCATCATCATCATCACCACCTCCTGCAAGAACAGTGTTCTCTCCCTCTCCACCTCAGCTGGTGTGTGATGAGTGTTCTGGCACAAAATGGCTGCTGTTGCATCACCCAGGTGGGTGCTACACATTGGTGGTGGTTGAGGCAAGTTTCCCCCTTATCACTGTAAGTGCTTTGAGTATCTAGAAAAGCCCTGTAAGAATGCAATGGTTTACCTACCTACAAAAAACAAACACACTCACTCTCACACACACACTCACACACACACTCGCACACACTCGCACACACTCGCACACACTCGCACACACTCACTCTCTCCAGCTCCATGCTCTTGGAGGTGAGTTGCCGTGAGCTCATCTCCTTGGTGGAGTCGAGCTTGACGCAGAGCTCCCTGACGGATGCCAGATCTGCGAGGGCGGAGTCTCTCTCCCCATTGGCCAGCTGTAGCTCCTCCTCCAGGCGGGACAGACTCCTGACCAGAGAGGTGCCCTGGGCCTCGTAGGCCTGCTGGGCACTCATGTGCTGTAACACACACATGCACCGTCAGGACTAAAACACCATGTGCTGTAACACAAACATGCACCGTCAGGACTAAAACACCATGTGCTGTAACACACACATGCACCGTCAGGACTAAAACACCATGTGCTGTAACACACACATGCACCGTCAGGACTAAAACACCATGTGCTGTAACACAAACATGCACCGTCAGGACTAAAACACCATGTGCTGTAACACACACATGCACCGTCAGGACTAAAACACCATGTGCTGTAACACACACATGCACCGTCAGGACTAAAACACCATGTGCTGTAACACACACATGCACCGTCAGGACTAAAACACCATGTGCTGTAACACACACATGCACCGTCAGGACTAAAACACCATGTGCTTCAACACACACATGCACCGTCAGGACTAAAACACCATGTGCTGTAACACACACATGCACCGTCAGGACTAAAACACCATGTGCTGTAACACACACATGCACCGTCAGGACTAAAACACCATGTGCTTCAACACAAACATGCACCGTCAGGACTAAAACACCATGTGCTTCAACACAAACATGCACCGTCAGGACTAAAACACCATGTGCCGTAACACAAACATGCACCGTCAGGACTAAAACACCATGTGTTTCAACACAAACATGCACCGTCAGGACTAAAACACCATGTGCCGTAACACAAACATGCACCATCAGGACTAAAACACCATGTGCTGTAACACACACATGCACCGTTAGGACTAAAACACCATGTGCTTCAACACACACATGCACCGTCAGGACTAAAACACCATGTGCTGTAACACACACATGCACCGTCAGGACTAAAACACCATGTGCTGTAACACACACATGCACCATCAGGACTAAAACACCATGTGCTGTAACACACACATGCACCGTCAGGACTAAAACACCATGTGCTGTAACACACACATGCACCATCAGGACTAAAACACCATGTGCTTCAACACAAACATGCACCGTCAGGACTAAAACACCATGTGCTTCAACACAAACATGCACCATCAGGACTAAAACACCATGTGCTGTAACACACACATGCACCGTTAGGACTAAAACACCATGTGCTTCAACACACACATGCACCGTCAGGACTAAAACACCATGTGCTGTAACACACACATGCACCATCAGGACTAAAACACCATGTGCTTCAACACAAACATGCACCGTCAGGACTAAAACACCATGTGCTTCAACACAAACATGCACCGTCAGGACTAAAACACCATGTGCTGTAACACACACATGCACCGTCAGGACTAAAACACCATGTGCTGTAACACACACATGCACCGTCAGGACTAAAACACCATGTGCTGTAACACACACATGCACCGTCAGGACTAAAACACCATGTGCTGTAACACACACATGCACCATCAGGACTAAAACACCATGTGCTTCAACACAAACATGCACCGTCAGGACTAAAACACCATGTGCTGTAACACACACATGCACCGTCAGGACTAAAACACCATGTGCTGTAACACACACATGCACCATCAGGACTAAAACACCATGTGCTTCAACACAAACATGCACCGTCAGGACTAAAACACCATGTGCTGTAACACACACATGCACCGTCAGGACTAAAACACCATGTGCTGTAACACACACATGCACCATCAGGACTAAAACACCATGTGCTTCAACACAAACATGCACCGTCAGGACTAAAACACCATGTGCTGTAACACACACATGCACCGTCAGGACTAAAACACCATGTGCTGTAACACACACATGCACCATCAGGACTAAAACACCATGTGCTTCAACACAAACATGCACCGTCAGGACTAAAACACCATGTGCTGTAACACACACATGCACCGTCAGGACTAAAACACCATGTGCTTCAACACAAACATGCACAACAGCTCTTCTTGATTCAGCCTGAGGAGGCTGACCTGACTGGGCTCACTCTGTTCTGCCAGTCAGTAATACAGGCTTGGAAAGTTTTTAAAGCTACTCGCGCACCTGCTGTTGGGGCACCTAATAAGGTCTACGCAAGCTGTAGTGGAAGTGCTCAGAGAGATGGCCAGCATCAGGTCCTCAAGGGTGCTGCAGAGGATAATAGAAGAGGTTTGTGCATCCCTGCCAAAACCCCTCAGAGCGTTTGTGGAAAACAATACCCAAACTGACCAATGGGATGATGAATGTGAGTATGTTTTCCCTGCTCTGGCTGTCACTGCCAACACGGGGGAGTGGCAGGAGGGGCAGGGGCAACTGCTGTCTTTCAGGACCCCGGAGCTGGGGGAGTTTCAGGCAGTAGGAAAGGCAGCAGCATACTATGCTTGTGTGAAAGTGTCTCAATTACGCTCACTGGCAGGGATGAAGGCGTCGAGGTGGGCCAAACTTTTTGGTCCAGACTTTTCCCCAAATGGCTGCTGGAGGTCCCCGTATCATTCATGGGGCCATAGCCACGAACAGACATCTGGTGCACCTGGATCCTAATGTTGGGGAGGGCTGTCCTTTTTTTTGGAATTAGAGTCCCTAACCCACCTGTTTTTACAGTGCTCTCGATTAGCACAGGTTATTGGCTTACTGAAGAGTTTTTATCAAGGCTTGGGGGAGGAGTTTTCATGTGAGGTTTTCATTTTTGGGCCAAGATTCACGGCACAGAAGAAGCGTGTACAAACGCTCATTAATTTTTAAACTAGCAATATGGAAAACCCGGAAGAATCAAATCAGGGGGATGGGGTCAGTAGACCCTGTGAAAATGTTCAGGGGGCTGCTTGCAGCCAGGCTCAGAGTAGAGTATGCATACTACAGGCTTGCAGGAAACCTAGAAGGGTTTTCTTTTTCCGTTTTCATAGTCTCCGTTGCAGTTATGTTTTGCATTTTGTGTTTTGTAAGTTTCCTTTTTTCGTTTTCTGTTGGCTTTTAATAGCCTGTGATGTTCAGCTTCAATTTGTCACAACAAAGGTGGCTTAAAACTCAAAACTCTCACCTCCTGTCTCTCTCTCTCACCTCCTGTGTCTCTCTCTCTCTCTCACCTCCTGTGTGTCTCTCTCTCTCACCTCCTGTGTGTCTCTCTCTCTCTCTCACCTCCTGTCTCTCTCTCTCTCACCTCCTGTCTCTCTCTCTCTGTCTCTCTCTCTCTCTCACCTCCTGTCTCTCTCTTACCTCCTGTCTCTCTCTCTCTCTCACCTCCTGTCTCTCTCTCTCTCACCTCCTGTCTCTCTCTCTCTCACCTCCTGTGTGTCTCTCTCTCTCTCACCTCCTGTCTCTCTCTCTCTCTCACCTCCTGTCTCTCTCTCTCTCCCTCTCTCACCTTCTGTGTCTCTCGCTCCAGGTTGCTGACTCTCTCTCTCTCTCACCTCCGGTGTCTCTCGCTCCACTGACTCTCTCCCTCTCTCTCTCTCTCTCTCACCTCCTGTGTCTCTCGCTCCAGGTTGCTCTCTCTCTCTCTCTCTCTCTCTCTCTCTCTCTCTCTCTCTCTCTCTCTCTCTCTCTCTCTCTCTCTCTCTCTCTCTCTCTCTCTCTCTCTCTCTCTCTCTCTCTCTCACCTCCTGTGTCTCTCGCTCCAGGTTGCTGACTCTCTCTCTCTCTCTCTCACCGCCTGTGTCTCTCGCTCCAGGTTGCTGACTCTCTCTCTCTCTCTCTCTCTCTCTCACCTCCTGTGTCTCTCGCTCCAGGTTGCTGACTCTCTCTCTCTCTCTCTCACCTCCTGTGTCTCTCGCTCCAGGTTGCTGACTCTCTCTCTCTCTCTCTCTCTCTCTCTCTCTCACCTCCTGTGTCTCTCGCTCCAGGTTGCTGACTCTCTCTCTCAGGTGCCTGCGCTCAGTGTCAGCAGACAGCAGCTCCAGGCGGATGGAGGTGTTGAGCCCGTCTGCCTGCTGCAGCTTCAGCTCCCAGTCCTCAGCTTGAGAGTGGGCTGCCCGGAACCGCTCCAGAACCTCCCGGTTCTCCTGCTCCTGTGGACAAACACAACAACCACATCAAACCCCAGAGCTACAGTCCACATCAAACCCAGAGCTACAGTCCACATCAAACCCTAGAACTACAGCCCACAAACCCCAGAGCTACAGTCCACATCAAACCCCAGAGCTACAGTCCACATCAAACCCCAGAGCTACAGTCCACATCAAACCCAGAGCTACAGTCCACATCAAACCCCAGAGCTACAGCCCACATCAAACCCCAGAGCTACAGTCCACATCAAACCCCAGAGCTACAGTCCACATCAAACCCCAGAGCTACAGCACATCAAACCCCAGAGCTACAGTCCACATCAAACCCCAGAGCTACAGCCCACATCAAACCCCAGAGCTACAGTCCATATCAAACCCCAGAGCTACAGTCCATATCAAACCCCAGAGCTACAGCCCACATCAAACCCCAGAGCTACAGTCCATATCAAACCCCAGAGCTACAGTCCATATCAAACCCCAGAGCTACAGCCCATATCAAACCCCAGAGCTACAGTCCACATCAAACCCCAGAGCTACAGCCCATATCAAACCCCAGAGCTACAGTCCACATCAAACCCCAGAGCTAGTCCACATCAAACCCCAGAGCTACAGTCCATATCAAACCCCAGAGCTACAGTCCACATCAAACCCCAGAGCTACAGCCCACATCAAACCCCAGAGCTACAGTCCACATCAAACCCCAGAGCTACAGCCCATATCAAACCCCAGAGCTACAGTCCACATCAAACCCCAGAGCTAGTCCACATCAAACCCCAGAGCTACAGTCCACAAACCCAAGAGCTACAGTCCACATCAAACCCCAGAGCTACAGCCCACAAACCCCAGAGCTACAGCCCACATCAAACCCCAGAGCTACAGTCCATATCAAACCCCAGAGCTACAGTCCACATCAAACCCCAGAGCTACAGTCCACATCAAACCCCAGAGCTACAGCCCACATCAAACCCCAGAGCTACAGTCCACATCAAACCCCAGAGCTACAGCCCACATCAAACCCCAGAGCTACAGTCCACATCAAACCCCAGAGCTACAGCCCATATCAAACCCCAGAGCTACAGCCCATATCAAACCCCAGAGCTACAGTCCACATCAAACCCCAGAGCTACAGTCCATATCAAACCCCAGAGCTACAGTCCATATCAAACCCCAGAGCTACAGCCCATATCAAACCCCAGAGCTACAGTCCACATCAAACCCCAGAGCTACAGCCCATATCAAACCCCAGAGCTACAGTCCACATCAAACCCCAGAGCTAGTCCACATCAAACCCCAGAGCTACAGTCCATATCAAACCCCAGAGCTACAGTCCACATCAAACCCCAGAGCTACAGCCCACATCAAACCCCAGAGCTACAGTCCACATCAAACCCCAGAGCTACAGCCCATATCAAACCCCAGAGCTACAGTCCACATCAAACCCCAGAGCTAGTCCACATCAAACCCCAGAGCTACAGTCCACAAACCCAAGAGCTACAGTCCACATCAAACCCCAGAGCTACAGCCCACAAACCCCAGAGCTACAGCCCACATCAAACCCCAGAGCTACAGTCCATATCAAACCCCAGAGCTACAGTCCACATCAAACCCCAGAGCTACAGTCCACATCAAACCCCAGAGCTACAGCCCACATCAAACCCCAGAGCTACAGTCCACAAACCCCAGAGCTACAGTCCATATCAAACCCCAGAGCTACAGTCCACATCAAACCCCAGAGCTACAGCCCATATCAAACCCCAGAGCTACAGCCCATATCAAACCCCAGAGCTACAGTCCACATCAAACCCCAGAGCTACAGCCCATATCAAACCCCAGAGCTACAGTCCACATCAAACCCCAGAGCTAGTCCACATCAAACCCCAGAGCTACAGCCCACATCAAACCCCAGAGCTAGTCCACATCAAACCCCAGAGCTACAGTCCATATCAAACTCCAGAGCTACAGTCCACAAACCCCAGAGCTACAGTCCACATCAAACCCCAGAGCTAGTCCACATCAAACCCCAGAGCTACAGTCCATATCAAACCCCAGAGCTACAGTCCACATCAAACCCCAGAGCTACAGTCCACATCAAACCCCAGAGCTACAGCCCATATCAAACCCCAGAGCTACAGTCCACATCAAACCCCAGAGCTACAGTCCACAGACCCCAGAGCTACAGTCCACATCAAACCCCAGAGCTATAACTTTACAGAGTTACAGGCTTATAGAGCTTCAGATTTACAGAGCTACAGCCCCACATGGCTTCAGCCTCACTGAACTACAGCTACAAAGAGTTATAGACTCACAGAACTACACTTTACAGAGCTACAATCCTACAGATTTAAGAGCTGCACTAACCTTGGCAGCCATTAGACTCTCGATTCTGGCCACCTCGGATATGTAGGACTGAACCCTCAACTTCAGCTCATCTTTCTCATGCAGGGCTTCCTCCATCTCTGCATGCACAGCCTGAAACACAAGTAAACACAGAATCACTCTACCATACACAGCACAAAATACAGGTAAACACAGAATCACTCTACCACACACACCTGAAACACAGGTAAACACAGAACCACTCTACCACACACACCTGAAACACAGGTAAACACAGAATCACTCTACCACACACACCTGTGTGTGTGTGTGTGTGTGTGTGTGTATTACAGTGTATGTGTGTATGTGTGTGTGTGTGTATGTTTGCGTGTGGGTATGTGTGTGTGTGTGGGGGGGGTATGTGGGTATGTGTGTGTGTGTGGGGGGGGTATGTGGGTATGTGTGTGTGTGTGGGGGGGGTATGTGTGTGTGTGTGTGGGGGGGGTATGTGTGTGTGTGTGGGGGGGGTATGTGTGTGTGTGTGTGTGTGGGGGGGGTATGTGTGTGTGTGTGTGTGTGTGTGGGGGGGGTATGTGTGTGTGTGTGTGGGAGAGTGTGTGTGTGTGTGTGGGGGGGGTATGTGTGTGTGTATGGGAGAGTGTGTGAGTGTGTGTGTTTGTGTGTGTGTGTGTATTACAGTGTATGTGTGTGTGTGTGTGTGTGTGTGTATGTGTGCGTGTGGGTATGTGTGCGTGTGGGTATGTGTGTGTGTATGGGAGAGTGTGTGTATGGGAGAGTGTGTGAGTGTGTGTGTTTGTGTGTAGAGCGGCCTCTAGCATAGTGGTTAAGGTACATGACTGGGACCCGCAAGGTCGGTGGTTCAATCCCCGGTGTAGCCACAATAAGATCAGTGCAGCCGTTGGGCCCTTAACCCTGCATTGCTCCAGGGGAGGATTGTCTCCTGCTTAGTCAAATCAACTGTACGTCACTCTGGATAAGAGCGTCTGCCAAATGCCATTCATGTAATGTGTGTGTGTACCTGGTTCTCTCTGGTCATGGTGAGCAGGTCTTCCTGAAGGCGGCGGTTCTCTCTGAGAGCGGTCTCTCTCGCGCGGGACGCATCCGACAGCTCCTCCTGCACCCCGTCCAGCTGCCTGCGCAGACTGCAGACCTCCTGCTCCCGGCTGCGCAGCGCCCCCTTCAGCTGCCTGCAGGTAACAGCAGCTTACAGTGACATCAGGAGCACACGCACACAAACTCAAACACACACAAACTCAAACACATAAACACACGCACACAAACTCAAACACACACAAACTCAAACACATAAACACACGCACACAAACTCAAACACACACAAACTCAAACACATAAACACACGCACACAAACTCAAACACACACAAACTCTCAAACACAGACAAACTCAAACACACACAAACTCAAACACATAAACACACGCACACAAACTCAAACACACACAAACTCAAACACATAAACACACGCACACAAACTCAAACACACACAAACTCAAACACATAAACACACGCACACAAACTCAAACACACACAAACTCAAACACATAAACACACGCACACAAACTCAAACACACACAAACTCTCAAACACAGACAAACTCAAACACACACAAACTCAAACACATAAACACACGCACACAAACTCAAACACACACAAACTCAAACACATAAACACACGCACACAAACTCAAACACACACAAACTCAAACACATAAACACACGCACACAAACTCAAACACACACAAACTCAAACACATAAACACACGCACATAAACTCAAACACACAAACTCAAACACAAGCACACGCACACACACACGCACACAAACACACGCACAGAGAGAGCCATCCTTGCCCGGGGGAACACACACTCACTGTTGAATGGAACACACTCACTGTTGGATGGAACACACACTCACTAGAACACACACTCACTGTTGGATGGAACACACACTCACTGTTGGATGGAACACACACTCACTAGAACACACACTCACTGTGGGATGGAACACACACTCACTGTTGGATGGAACACACACTCACTGTTGGATGGAACACACACTCACTGTTGGATGGAACACACACTCACTGTAGAGTAGGGATGCATACTGCGAGCCGGTATTTTTTGGTACCGGTTCCTAATTGGTCAGTACCAGAGTACCGCTAAAGATTCTGGACAAATGATACTGTTTTAGGTATTTTGAGTCTACCTAACTGTCGCGTAATTATGACACTGCCGCCGTCGACAGGTTATGATGCAGCGCCCCGTTGTTTTCTCTAGTAGTCAATATGTCGGCCGTAAGAGCTAAGCGCTCCAAGGTATGGGCTCACTTCATCAAACTCAAGGAATCCTCGGCTCTATGCAATATATGCAAGAAAGTAGTAACACCAGCAACATCATGAAACACTTGCAGTCTACCCATAGCATGAAGCTGAAGGAGTGCGGCGTGTTTGACTGCCTAAACAACGCGTCTAAAGTTAGCAACCCGGCAGACGCCAACAACACCGTGCCCTCCTCCGTGCAGGCAGACTCCGACAGTGCTTCTTCATCAAGTCACGGTGAGTGTATGAATCATTAAAGGGGAAGTGAAATACTAGATTAAGTTAATAATTTACAAGATTGATTCCTAATATATACATCCTTAAAGGTTTAAGACTGCCAGTAAAGCTGGATAAAAAATAATAAGTAATTAAATTACCCTTTTTTAAAACATGCGCAGCGCCATTTTATCCGAGTGTATAGCGTCACTCTGTCCAGAGCGATCTCGGCTGCTGCCAGAGAAAGTAAATATGTTGCAAAACAAAAACTGTTAGGGCTAAATGCGTCAGGAGAAGCGCCTCCCCTACACTGTTCTGTTTACATGTATGTGTCTGTTGGGTTGAACATGTAGGCAAGGGCTTTGGTCATCTCCCTAGGTTTTTATTTTATTTAATCTATTCTGAGAAGCATTTGTAATTTTAAGTTAAGCTTCTGTTCTGTTGAAGCATTATCACATTGACAGTTACCTTTAAGGCTGTATGGAGCTGCCTGCTCGTTTTTTTTGACATACCTCGCACTGCACATGTTGACTTGCTAAGGGCTTAAAAGGCAGGTGCTGTAAGTTGTTTAATGATGTTGCTGGTGTTACCCTCCCTTGTGGTAATAAAAAACGATTGAATCTTTTACCATCTTGTAACGTCTTTATTTTATACACTAAATTACACGCCGTGGTATCGATAAGAGTATCGATAAATACCGGCACCGATAAGGAGAAACGATATTGGTATCGGTATCAATAAAATCCTAATGACACACATCCCTACTGTAGACTGGAACACACACGCTGGACTGGGAAACACACTCACTGAAGACTGGAACACACACGCTGGACTGGGAAACACACACTCACTGAAGACTGGAACACACACGCTGGACTGGGAAACACACACTCACTGAAGACTGGAACACACACGCTGGACCGGGAACCACACACTCACTGAAGACTGGAACACACACACTGGACTGGGAAACACACACTCACTGAAGACTGGAACACACACGCTGGACTGGGAAACACACACTCACTGAAGACTGGAACACACACGCTGGACTGGGAAACACACTCACTGAAGACTGGAACACACACGCTGGACTGGGAAACACACTCACTGAAGACTGGAACACACACGCTGGACTGGGAAACACACACTCACTGAAGACTGGAACACACACGCTGGACTGGGAAACACACACTCACTGAAGACTGGAACACACACGCTGGACTGGGAAACACACACTCACTGAAGACTGGAACACACACGCTGGACTGGGAAACACACACTCACTGAAGACTGGAACACACACGCTGGACTGGGAAACACACACTCACTGAAGACCGGAACACACACGCTGGACTGGGAAACACACACTCACTGAAGACTGGAACACACACGCTGGACTGGGAAACACACACTCACTGAAGAGACTTTTCCATATCAGTGACAGTGAGTCTCACAGCTGCCAGGGTCTTTTCCTGTGAAAAAAAAACACAGAGCAAGGTGTTAGCATTAGCACAGGGCCCTGTACAGTCCAGAGCAGGGTGTTAGCGTTAGCACAGGGCCCTGTACAGTCCAGAGCAGGGTGTTAGCGTTAGCACAGGGCCCTGTACAGTCCAGAGCAGGGTGTTAGCGTTAGCACAGGGCCCTGTACAGCCCAGAGCAGGGTGTTAGCATTAGCACAGGGCCCTGTACAGTCCAGAGCAGGGCGTTGGCGTTAGCACAGGGCCCTGTACAGTCCAGAGCAGGGTGTTAGCGTTAGCACAGGGCCCTGTACAGCCCAGAGCAGGGTGTTAGCGTTAGCACAGGGCCCTGTACAGTCCAGAGCAGGGCGTTAGCGTTAGCACAGGGCCCTGTACAGTTCAGAGCAGGGTGTTAGCGTTAGCACAGGGCCCTGTACAGTCCAGAGCAGGGTGTTAGCGTTAGCACAGGGCCCTGTACAGTCCAGAGCAGGGTGTTAGCGTTAGCGCAGGGCCCTGTACAGCCCAGAGCAGGGTGTTAGCGTTAGCGCAGGGCCCTGTACAGCCCAGAGCAGGGTGTTAGCGTTAGCGCAGGGCCCTGTACAGTCCAGAGCAGGGTGTTAGCGTTAGCACAGGGCCCTGTACAGTCCAGAGCAGGGTGTTAGCGTTAGCACAGGGCCCTGTACAGTCCAGAGCAGGGTGTTAGCGTTAGCGCAGGGCCCTGTACAGCCCAGAGCAGGGTGTTAGCACAGTGTAGGTCCTACCTTGTTGCCGATCTCGTCCTGCAGGGAGACGATTCTTTCGGTTTTCTCGTCGACCGCGTCCTGCAGAGCATCCTTCTGTCTGTCCAGAGCAGCGACAGACTTCTGCAGCGTGTTCACCTCATCACGGCACCTCAGCTCCCCTGAGCAACAGCACAGACCGCCACCTCAGACACACTCACCCTAAACTCAACGCCAATACTGCCAAACATAACCCTAACCCTGACTGACCCCAAACAAAGCAGAGACTGACCTTTAACCTCTGACCTTACAGTCTCACACAGCAGTGTTTCTCACCGAGTCTCTCCTCCAGGTTGCTGATCTGGGCGTGAGCTGCACTCAGCTGCTCACTTTTCACCAACATGTTGTTCTTGTACTCTGAGACAGACTGGTCCATCTGTTCCTGTAGCAACCTTCAACAACAAAACCACACCTGCAATTCATTCTCTCTCTCTCTCTCTCTCTCAGTGCTGTGTTAATGTCTCTCTCTCACCTCAGGGTGCTGGCCTCTCTCTCTCTCTCTCTCTCAGTGCTGTGTTAATGTCTCTCTCTCACCTCAGGGTGCTGGCCTCTCTCTCTCTCTCAGTGCTGTGTTAATGTCTCTCTCTCACCTCAGGGTGCTGGCCTCTCTCTCTCTCTCTCTCTCTCTCAGTGCTGTGTTAATGTCTCTCTCTCACCTCAGGGTGCTGGCCTCTCTCTCTCTCTCTCTCTCTCTCTCTCTCAGTGCTGTGTTAATGTCTCTCTCTCACCTCAGGGTGCTGGCCTCTCTCTCTCTCTCTCTCTCTCTCTCTCTCTCTCAGTGCTGTGTTAATGTCTCTCTCTCACCTCAGGGTGCTGGCCTCTCTCTCTCTCTCTCAGTGCTGTGTTAATGTCTCTCTCTCACCTCAGGGTGCTGGCCTCTCTCTCTCTCTCTCTCTCTCTCAGTGCTGTGTTAATGTCTCTCTCTCACCTCAGGGTGCTGGCCTCTCTCTCTCTCTCTCTCTCTCTCTCTCAGTGCTGTGTTAATGTCTCTCTCTCACCTCAGGGTGCTGGCCTCTCTCTCTCTCTCTCTCTCTCTCTCTCTCTCTCTCTCTCAGTGCTGTGTTAATGTCTCTCTCTCACCTCAGGGTGCTGGCCTCCTCGCGGTGCTGGGCTGCTTCCTCAGCCGTCTGACACATGGCAGCAGACTGGGCTTTAAGCTCCGCCTCCAGCGCCAGTTTGGTCTCCTTCAGCAGGGTGAGCTGGGCCATCAGATCTGCCCTCTCTCTCTGCAACTGCACAGTTACACACACACAGTTAAACACCATTACACACACTCACACACAGTTACACACCATAACACACACTCACACACCATAACACACACTCACACACAGTTACACACCATAACACACACCATAACACACACTCACACACAGTTACACACCATAACACACAGTTACACACAATTACACACACCATAACACACACTCACACAGTTACACACCATTACACACACTCACACACCATTACACACACCATAACACACGCTCACACAGTTACACACCATTACACACACTCACACAGTTACACACCATTACACACACTCACACAGTTACACACCATAACACACAGTTACACACACCATAACACACACTCACACAGTTACACACCATTACACACACTCACACACCATTACACACACCATAACACACACACAGTTACACACCATTACACACACTCACACACCATTACACACACTCACACACAGTTACACACCATTACACACACTCACACACAGTTACACACCATAACACACACTCACACACCATAACACACACTCACACACCATAACACACACTCACACACAGTTACACACCATAACACACAGTTACACACAATTACACACACTCACACACAGTTACACACCATTACACACACCATAACACACACAGTTACACACCATTACACACACTCACACACACAGTTACACACCATTACACACACCATTACACACACTCACACACAGTTACACACCATTACACACACTCTCAGTTACACACCATTACACACACTCACACACCATTACACACACTCACACACCATTACACACACTCACACAGTTACACACCATTACACACACTCACACAGTTACACACCATTACACACTCACACACAGTTACACACCATTACACACACTCTCACAGTTACACACCATTACACACACTCACACACAGTTACACACCATTACACACACTCACACACACAGTTACACACCATTACACACACCATTACACACAATCACAGTTACACACCATTACACACACACAGTTACACACCATTACACACACTCACACACAGTTACACACCATTACACACAGTTACACACACTCACACACAGTTACACACCATTACACACACTCTCACAGTTACACACCATTACACACACTCACACAGTTACACACACACACACTCACACAGTTACACACACTCACACACACACTCACACAGTTACACACGATAACACACACTCACACACAGTTATACACCATAACACACACTCACACACAGTTACACACCATTACACACCATAACACACACTCACACAGTTACACACCATTACACACACTCACACACAGTTACACACCATTACACACACTCACACACAGTTACACACCATAACACACACTCACACACAGTTACACACCATAACACACACTCACACACAGTTACACACCATAACACACACTCACACACAGTTACACACCATAACACACACTCACACACAGTTACACACCATAACACACACTCACACACAGTTACACACAGTTACACACCATAACACACACTCACACACCATTACACACACTCACACACCATAACACACACTCACACACAGTTACACACCATAACACACTCACACACAGTTACACACCATAACACACACTCACACACAGTTACACACCATAACACACACTCACACACAGTTACACACCATTACACACACTCACACACAGTTACACACACTCACACACAGTTACACACCATTACACACACTCACACACACTCACACACAGTTACACACACTCACACACAGTTACACACCATTACACACACTCACACAGTTAGTAGGGGGCAGTGGGGGGCAGTAGGGGGCAGTGGGGGGCAGTAGTAGGTATTTACCGTCTCTATGAAGTTCTCCAGGTTGGCGACCCGACCGTCTTCCACTTCCCTTTCGGTCAGAGCTGTGCTGTAGGCGACCTGGAGAACACCACAACACAACACAACACTACTGCATCAACACATCAACACAACACAACACTACTGCATCAACACATCAACACAACACAACACTACTGCATCAACACATCAACACAACACTACTGCATCAACACAACACAACACTACACTACTGCATCAACACAACACAACACTACACTACTGCATCGACACAACACAACATAACTGCATCAACACATCCACACAACTGCATCAACACAACACAACTGCAACAACACAACACAACTGCATCAACACATCAACAAAACACAACACTACTGCACCAACACAACACAACTGCACAAACACAACAACTGCACAAACACAACTGCATAAACACAACACAACACTCCTGCATAAACACAACACAACACTCCTGCATCAACACAACTGCATCAACACAACACAACTGCACAAACACAACACAACACAACACAACTGCACAAACACAACAACACAACACTCCTGCATCAACACAACTGCATCAACACAACACAACTGCACAAACACAACACAACACAACACAACTGCACAAACACAACAACACAACACTCCTGCATCAACACAACTGCATCAACACAACACAACTGCACAAACACAACACAACACAACTGCACAAACACAACAACACAACACTCCTGCATCAACACAACACTCCTGCATCAACACAACACAACGTGTTCATCATAGGCTACAGGCACTGTACAATAACACAGCGTGTCTCGCTCTGATAAGCCGGTTATGGGGGTGTGCAGTACCTTCAGCCTATCGTGGAGCGCGTCTCGCTCTGATGTCATTCTACGGAGGTCAGACTCTGCCCTCTCCTTCTGCTCCTCCACCAATGAGAACGTTTCCCCACTGCGTACCCGCTGTAGTTCCTCCTGCACCTATACACGCACACACACACACACACACACACACAGCACTGTTTCAGCAGTGGCCTTTGTTGCTTGCACCTTTGCAACAAACAGCACGCACGCATGCACACACACGCACACACACACACCTGCTGGTACAGGGTACACACACACACACCTGCTGGTACAGGGTACACACACACACACCTGCTGGTACAGGGTACACACACACACACATACACACACACACACACACACACTCTGGCACAGGGTACACACACACACACACACACACACACACTCTGGTACAGGGTACACACACACACACACACACACACACACACACACGCTGGTACAGGGTGTACACACACACACACACACGCTGGTACAGGGTGTACACACACACACACCTGCTGGTACAGGGTACACATACACACACACACACACACACACACACACACACACACACACACACACACACACACGCTGGTACAGGTTACACACACACACACACACACACACACACACACGCTGGTACAGGGTGTACACACACACACACACACGCTGGTACAGGGTACACACACACACACACACACACACACACACACACACACACACGCTGGTACAGGGTGTACACACACACACACACTCTGGTACAGGGTACACACACACACACACACACACACACACGCTGGTACAGGGTACACACACACACACACACACACACACACACACACGCTGGTACAGGGTGTACACACACACACACACACACACAAGTGATGGGACTCGGACTGGAGTTGCACTTGTGACGCACATACACGGATCACAGCCAATGATTATTTTTCTATTATTTATATGAAATATATTCCTTAGTTAAAACACACCCAACGTTGTTTTACACACCACACCATGCGCCTTTTAATAAAAATCATAGCAACACCCTACTTAGCATAGCTCGCAAAGATTACAGTTTCGCATGTTGTGGCCTTTGAGTTACAATAATTCAGGCTCATCCAGCCAAACAAAATGATTGCAACTAGCAAAATGTGGAGAATTAAAATAAAAGATGCAGGCGCAACCATGTTAAATTTCAAAAGACATTTGAAAACTCATAAGGAAAGGCAAGTCAGTTCACCAGCACCTGAGCTGATCCCACCGCTGTTCACGGCTGCGTTACTGTAACTTGGCTAAACTGTTGTGTTGGCCAAATGACTGGTTTCAGACTCAGTATAATGTTCGTCTCACTCAATCAACATAGCAAAAGCGCATATTTTCTTATTTTGAATTTTTGAATAAACACGGATCTTCTGTGAACCTAAAGTTTAAAACTCAGTTCCCCTTCGCTTTGATGAACCGATCGTGCTCTTTCACGGGACACCTCCCCCCAGCACATGACAGTACCCCCTTAGCAGGGAGGCTATCGATGGTATCAGACCTATAATGAAGGAGCTTGAGGAACGCCGCGTTTTGGTAAAAACTCAGAGTTGTTCGAATAGTCCTTTGTGGCCCGTGAAGAAAGCAAATGGCAGCTGGTGTCTGACTGCTGATTTCAGGGGAACAAATACCATTGATAAGCTGACACCTTTGGTAGCAGATCCATCCACCATATTTAATTCACTGAAACCAGAACATTGCATCTTTTCAGTAATTGACATGGTTAATGCATATTGGACTATTCCTTTAGCCCCAGAATGCGAGGACTGGCTAGCTTTTACTTTTGATGAGCAACAATATCGTTGGACACGCATCCCCCAGGGAATGCATTCGAGCGGTACCATTTTCCATGGAGGCGTTACATAAACACCTCACATCTAAACAAGATTGTGTGACAGAGAATAAAACATGGGATAGCCTATAGGTGCATGCCGTATCCTTTTCTCTCCTGTCTGATTCGGACTGGAGACGACCAGACATCCCCAACACTGTGATGTCATAAAGCAGTCGACTCTACAACCCCAACACTGTGATGTCATAAAGCAGTCGACTCTACATCCCCAATACTGTGATGTCAAAGCAGTCGACTCTACATCCCCAACACTGTGATGTCAAAGCAGTCGACTCTACATCCCCAGCACTGTGATGTCATAAAGCAGTCGACTCTACATCCCCAACACTGTGATGTCATAAAGCAGTCGACTCTACATCCCCAACACTGTGATGTCAAAGCAGTCGACTCTACATCCCCAACACTGATGTCAAAGCAGTCGACTCTACATCCCCAGCACTGTGATGTCATAAAGCAGTCGACTCTACATCCCCAACACTGTGATGTCATAAAGCAGTCGACTACATCCCCAGCACTGTGATGTCATAAAGCAGTCCACTCTACATCCCCAACACTGTGATGTCATAAAGCAGTCCACTCTACATCCCCAACACTGTGATGTCATAAAGCAGTCGACTCTACATCCCCAACACTGTGATGTCATAAAGCAGTCGACTACATCCCCAGCACTGTGATGTCATAAAGCAGTCCACTCTACATCCCCAACACTGTGATGTCATAAAGCAGTCCACTCTACATCCCCAGCACTGTGATGTCATAAAGCAGTCCACTCTACATCCCCAACACTGTGATGTCATAAAGCAGTCGACTCTACATCCCCAACACTGTGATGTCATAAAGCAGTCGACTCTACATCCCCAACACTGTGATGTCATAAAGCAGTCGACTCTACATCCCCAACACTGTGATGTCATGAAGTAGTCGACTACATCCCCAGCACTGTGATGTCATAAAGCAGTCCACTCTACATCCCCAACACTGTGAT
Source organism: Conger conger (assembly GCF_963514075.1). NCBI lineage: Eukaryota > Metazoa > Chordata > Actinopteri > Anguilliformes > Congridae > Conger > Conger conger. The sequence continues at coordinate 79,301,819 of NC_083763.1, read as the reverse complement.
GTCATAAAGCAGTCCACTCTACATCCCCAACACTGTGATGTCATAAAGCAGTCCACTCTACATCCCCAACACTGTGATGTCATAAAGCAGTCCACTCTACATCCCCAACACTGTGATGTCAAAGCAGTCGACTCTACATCCCCAACACTGTGATGTCATAAAGTAGTCGACTCTACATCCCCATCACTGTGATGTCATAAAGCAGTCGACTCTACATCCCCAACACTGTGATGTCATAAAGCAGTCCACTCTACATCCCCATCACTGTGATGTCATAAAGCAGTCGACTCTACATCCCCAACACTGTGATGTCATAAAGCAGTCCACTCTACATCCCCAACACTGTGATGTCATAAAGCAGTCCACTCTACATCCCCAACACTGTGATGTCAAAGCAGTCGACTCTACATCCCCATCACTGTGATGTCATAAAGCAGTTGACTCTACATCCCCAACACTGTGATGTCATAAAGCAGTCGACCCTACCCTACGGCAAAACAACGAGGCCTCCAAGAAAGGAACATTCAACGCTGCAGAGTCTCAGAGCCCCGAAAATAACAACGAATTCTTGCCGTGAATGGGACCAGAGACAGAGACAATCACAGACACGTACATACATCTATACCAATTTTTATCCTTATTTCATTATTTATTTCACATTATTTATTTATTCCCTGTATTTCATTTCTGTTTTTCATTTTATTTGGGCGGCACGGTGAATTATGGAGTTTGCATGTTCTCCCCGTGCCTGCATGGGTTTCCTCCCACAATCTAAAGACAGACAGGTTTCGGCTATTTCACAGGGCTTTGCTGCAAAAGAGCATGTGTGCTCAGTCAACATTATTATGATTATATTCCATCTCACGGTCAGCATACATCACTCATTGTGTCACACCGATGTATGTTTAATTTCTATTTCTGTACTCTCTTGAAATGATGGTTGATCATAGATGTATATGTGATCATATGATCAGAGGGGGAAATTGTTAGATTTCGGTGTTTTCAAGATATGAGTTTAAATGTTTTACACACAAGTTCTGCCCCTATTCCCACACCTTCAAATGCATGTCCCCACAGTCACCCTGTTTCCCCCACTCTATTTACATTTCCCTTCCTGGCCTTGATTTGAGGTCTAGGTGCCGACGACCGTTTGTCTGTGGCCTAACCAGGAAACCTGTCAATAGACATTATCATATCTAAAGGAGTGTTTTGTCACAAAGGATGAAGCACTTCCTTTCAGATAGTTTCCATTGTTCAGATACTGCATATAAACTGTGTCATTCCCAGTAAGGATTGTGTAAGATTGATGAAAGCTCAGGAGAACGTACACACTAACTGGAACCACAAATAAAGAGCTGAAACTTGTCTTACACCCTCAAATTTCAAGTAACGACTCTTTCTGTCCTGAACGCGCCTCTTTCTGTCCTGAACGCGACTCTTTCTGTCCTGAACGCGACTCTTTCTGTCCTGAACGCGACTCTTTCTGTCCTGAACGCGACTCTTTCTGTCCTGAATGCGATTGGAAGTACCAGCAGCGAACAGTCATAATTAAGAAGAAGAAACAAGAAGTTCTTCAACGTGATGCGCCTTACTCGACACAACTTCCGCCGTGTAAACACATTTGTAGACTGCATGTCAGGCACTCTTCACGGTAAAAAATAATCTCAGGACGTGGCATGTGGAATGTGCTGCAACCAAAACAAAGATAGCAATCATCTTGCAGCACATCTGCAGGAATGTAAATAGGTCGGGACTTCTCACATTAGGAAGAATTTCATGACGTTATGTACCAGTTGTGTGGACATTGTTTGGTATTTCAGTGTCACACAAATATGAACTGTATTTTCTTGCTTGTCATTGACGTTAACATTAAAAGATACCGTAGAATCCGAGTTTGGCATGTACTGTAGTGTAGGGGTCCTCGCAGGGGACTCCAAATTATGTAGGGTCCTCGCACGGGCCGCCAAATAACGCAGGGATTTTACTCTCTACGAAACCGGGGCGCCAGTTAAACGTTGTGTAGCAGTATAACTGCGAAAAGTAATCAGTCTCATAAAATTACTGTTATCAGAAATATCCAACCACAAATTTAGTATTTTAATTAATTAAAATAACCAATATTAATGATTGAACACACCGATAACCTGAAGGTTGGAAGTTCTTCGAAAGACTGCTTTAACTCGGCTCTCATGTCTATGCGATTCCAAAACGGACACCGGGGTTTAATAAAATATATTTTTTTATTTATTAAACACAGAACAGATAAACTAACGGGAATTAGTAGGGGAAGTTAGGGTGTGTGTGTGCGTGTGTGTGGGCGCGAGCAAGCGCGCGTGTCGCTTGAACAAAGGAAAGGTGGGAGTAGCTAGCTTGAGTAAGCTAGAGTTCTGGGTGTGGTAATGAGTTAGTTAGCTGTGAGAAGGGACTACTTGCGTAGTTTTACTCTATATATGCGCAAAAGACGGCGAATCAATTCACGTACATATATATGTAGCTAACCAAACACATTACAATGGTTGGATGGTAAATATTGAAACACAGATTCACAAAAACAGTTAAGACTAAACTAAACACTGGCTATGCCTGAATGTTTGTTTTCTTACTGAGTCCATACGCATTGCTGGATCCAAAAGACATGCTGTCCTTGTAGAAGCGGCAATGGTGCTGTGAATGGTGTCCGGGAGAGATGCGCAGGCTGGGGTGTTCCCGTCTTAGCAGCGCGTTGTCGTCTGATCCGCTGGTCCTTTTCCAGGTGTAAAAGTTTGTTGCTGTTTCGTTGTTGAGCTTTATTGGGGTAAACTGATGTAGCGTTCCGAACAATTTCCACTCACTATAGGCCACGTAGTTACCGCGAGGTAACTGGGTGTGTCCGTAGGCCTGGTAGTGCGCTGTGCAGCATTCAGCCTCTGTCTGAGTCTCGGAGCAGATGAGCTGAAGCGACTGGCCAAAAGGGGTGCGTCGAAGAGAAGAAGCAGAAGAACAGAAGAAGCAGAAGAGAGCTCCCAAGAACGTGTCTTGCTCTTATACGGGACCGTTTATTGCTCCCGCCATTACGGGATTGGCTGAACCAAGTTAGACGTCATTCGTGGTGGACGTCGCAGAATTTTCCTATGGGAATGTGGAAGTTGTAGTCCCTACATCCCCCCTGTGGTCTCAGGATGCGGCTGAAGCCAGTGTTCCTCGAGAGCACAAAAGTCAGTTCACAGTCCACAGGTCAAGTACATTGGGTCGGTAACACAGTTCACACTTGACTGACAAACATCCAGACATTTATCAACAATGAACTAAACTGGTCTAAAACACATGATACAAACAATGTGAAACACTAAGGTCGAACAGTGAATACATTGTCACAAAACATGAGAAACCTTGGTGAAAGGGTTAGTCGTTTTGTTAGTTCAGGTGTTTTGTTAGTTATTGGATGGTGTCCAGAAGGTGGAGCACCAACAGGAATGACCCAGCCATGAAAATGTTCAGATGATGTAGGGGTCTAGGATGGAGAGGCTGTAGCCTTTTTGGAAGTCTTGTTCAGACTGACCAATTGTTCTAGTCCCTACAGTCAGGTTGCTGACGAGGGTTGTCATCTGAAATATGTGGGGGCATTTTCAAATTAGGGCAGCTTTCTGTATCCAAGCTTAACCTTATGGCTGTGTCATCAGGAAGGAAATGGAGAGGTGGTCTCATTTCTAAATGATGTGGTAAGCTCACAAGTGGTCTTGTCTTGCTTGGGGAAGAGGTGGAGTAAGGCACACTGGGGTGTGGCAATATACTTGTAAAGATTACACTGTAGTTTCTACATGCAATACTTTACGATGGTTCAGTAGGTGTAGAAAGAAGCAATGAACGTTTACGAGTTATAACAGGTGTCGGATTTAACTCTACAGTACCTACTTACGATCTGCGTTTGCTGCTGCTACATGCAAATCTAAGTGGCTGCTATAAACTACCAGTTTATTTTGCCACCCCCCTTTGGTAGGAAAGGTGTGCAAAAGAAAGTGGTCAAAGCTTCAGCTGGGAGTCTGCCTGTGAGGAGACCACGGCTATAGATCAGTCTTATTCAACGTCTTTTGATGGAGGTTGAACAAGACCAGATAGCTCTTTGGAGTGGTTACTCAAGGCATACACACTACTGAACAAAGATTAGAGGCTTTAGTTGTCCTCAGAGGAACTGAAGAAGCTCTCTTCAGACAAGGTATCTTCCCTATCAGAGTCATGCTGGTGACTCTGAGGCTTGGGCCTACCGGGTCGGTCTTCTCTCCAATTCCGGCTGGAATCAGAGTGTGAGAAGCGACCACGGTGGCTCTTAACCGGGAACTTACTCACATGCCGTTGTTTTGAGCCATTAGACTTTAATGGGGCAACTTGGGAAGTGCCGGCAGGCTTGGTTGGAACAACGTGCTTAGCTGTTTCCAATACCTCGTTCCTGGGCACAATCCTTAAAGTGTCCCAGACCATTTGGGCTTCATTTCTTAATTCAAGGGCTGAGTGCTGGCCCCTTGAAAACAGTGAAACATGAGTTCGGACACAGGGGTGCAGGTTGTGCACAAAAAGGGATTTGAAGGCTTGATCTTCATCTAAGCCTGGTCCGTTTCTGCCCTGGAAAAAAGCATGTTTAAGACGTTGGTAAAAGTCTTTTGGTCTTTCTGTACGGCTGTGTTTAACCTTCACAGATTTGATCATGGCTGTGGCCTGATCAAACCGTGGCAGGTACTCAGCTACCAACGCTTCACAAACCTTGGGATAGCTGGAACGAACCTGTGGTGGAAGTTGTTCCATAAATGTATGGATCTCTCTGGTTGAGGTTTTCCATACAAGTCGTACCTTTTCTCGATCGGTTGCCCTGGGCAGATCCGAGAGACAGTAGTCAACTTCCCTCAAGTAACTCTGAATGTTAAATTCGGAGTCCTTCGGGTCAAATGTGTGGACATACTTCGCCATGGCCTCTAGCTCCTCAAAGCGAAGACCATGTGAAGTTGCACTAGTCTGCCTGTTTGGAGAAGGAGAGCCTGAAATCACATTTGGATGTGAATGCGTTTCATGCGGAGCTCGACGTCCTCGGTTTGGTTTAGGGGGTGGAGCTACAAAACTGTCATTCTCACAATGGTTGGCAGAAGATGAATTGTCGCTGTCAGTGTACTGTACAGAGCTGTCACCTATCCTCTCAGTTATAAAGGGAAAGCTAGCGGGATTAGTGTTGCTTTTTGTGTGCCCAATTAATAACGTTAGATCTCCTCTACCGTGTCCACGGGAGGGTTCCCTGACCTCCTCATGAGAGGGGTGGGCATGGAAGGTGCAGTCCTGTACTTGCCTGACTGTTTCTCCCTTGCGGAGATGGACCACCGTTGGGATGGAGTCCCCCCTTTCCCTCTCCAGGGAAGAGGTGGGCAAACCATTGCATGGGTGGTCAACAGCACTGCAATCTGAGGAGACTGACGAGTCTCCATCAGAGCAAGCTGTGGAACCGGGATCCGAAAACCCGAATCAATTTGTGACCCCCCTTCCCCCGCCTTGTGGTGTAAGGAGGAAGCAGGAGAAGCTGGAGTTGGGCAAGCCTGAGAAAGCAGGCTTACAGAAGAGAGTGGATGTGGTAGTTTGTGGCATCCACTCTTCAACTGAAATAATTCCTCTCTGTAGGAACAAAGATCTGATTCGGCTGAATGCAGATCACGCAAGTATTGTACTGCTTTCTTGCCAACAGTTTGAAGCTCAAGTAAAACACTGGTGTGTTGTCCTTTGAGGTATGCCATCTCTGATTTTAAGTTTTTGTTGCTCTGAAGAGCAAGACTAATCTGTCTGGCAAAATTCAAGACCAGACAACTTAGAATTGGGTCTTTTGACTGGGTGGGGGAGTGACCTTTCTCGTTGATTAAGGAGAACATTTCTTTCCTACAATCAGTGAGGTTCATCTGATTCAGGAAAGCTACGTAGCGAGGTGCTAAACCTTGGGCTAAAAAGGAAAGGTACTCATCAATAGATATGGGTTCCATATCTCACGCCAAATAAAGCTAAAAGCTGAATCAGTAACTTAAGAGGGTACTCTTGAAGTTAACTATTTCACAAGGGCCTTGAGCTCCTAAAAGTTGGCAATGAATTGTTCACCTAAATCACAATCCAACATACAAGTTGTGATGAAGGATAAAGAATTTAAAACGCTCTTTGAATATTCTCTAACTATAGTACAAGGTAGCTATAGCATCACACAGGGACTCGAGTTGCACTAGCGGTACTGCAATGCAACAACAGCAAAATGACCGAACATATGGCGGATATTCAGACCGTAAAATAGGAACTGTGATGCTGATCACATTAATCCTAAATACCAGAATGTGATTGGTTGAAATTACAATTAAATTTGGATTTAAATGTAAAATTCAATTAATTATTAAAATTACTTTGACAAAGTAATTATAATTAATAATACAGTGCGGCTAATAATACTATTATTGATAATACGTATTATACCGGAAGGTAAATGCCAATCAACAAACTACCGTGTAAGATTACGAATGTAATGCCACAATGTTACACGAGGGGGCAGTATATTGAGAAAGCGGCTCATGCAGGCTTTCAAAAATGGTACAAGGGTGACATCTAGCGGTATTTTCAAAAAACTGCACTGGTGGCAATTTAGCTGAGAAAGAATGCCGAGAATTCGTTCTGGAGTCACGTGACATGAGCCAAAGCTCGTCTTTCTCACGCAGAGCTCCAAATTAGGAAGGGGAATTCGTTATGAAGTCACAAGACATGAAATTTGAGCCAAAGCTAGTCTTCCTCACACGGGGCACCAAAATATGTAGGGGTCCTCGCAGGGGACTCCAAATTATGTAGGGTCCTCGCACGGGCCGCCAAATAACGCAGGGATTTTACTCTCTACGAAACCGGGGCGCCAGTTAAACGTTGTGTAGCAGTATAACTGCGAAAAGTAATCAGTCTCATAAAATTACTGTTATCAGAAATATCCAACCACAAATTTAGTATTTTAATTAATTAAAATAACCAATATTAATGATTGAACATACCGATAACCTGAAGGTTGGAAGTTCTTCGAAAGACTGCTTTAACTCGGCTCTCATGTCTATGCGATTCCAAAACGGACACCGGGGTTTAATAAAATATATTTTTTTATTTATTAAACACAGAACAGATAAACTAACGGGAATTAGTAGGGGAAGTTAGGGTGTGTGTGTGCGTGTGTGTGGGCGCGAGCAAGCGCGCGTGTCGCTTGAACAAAGGAAAGGTGGGAGTAGCTAGCTTGAGTAAGCTAGAGTTCTGGGTGTGGTAATGAGTTAGTTAGCTGTGAGAAGGGACTACTTGCGTAGTTTTACTCTATATATGCGCAAAAGATGGCGAATCAATTCACGTACATATATATGTAGCTAACCAAACACATTACAATGGTTGGATGGTAAATATTGAAACACAGATTCACAAAAACAGTTAAGACTAAACTAAACACTGGATATGCCTGAATGTTTGTTTTCTTACTGAGTCCATACGCATTGCTGGATCCAAAAGACATGCTGTCCTTGTAGAAGCGGCGATGGTGCTGTGAATGGTGTCCGGGAGAGATGCGCAGGCTGGGGTGTTCCCGTCTTAGCAGCGCGTTGTCGTCTGATCCGCTGGTCCTTTTCCGGGAGGAAAAGTTTGTTGCTGTTGTTCGATGGTGAGCTTTGCAGGAGTAAACTGATGTAGCGTTCCGCGTACAACAATTTCCACTCGCTATAGGCCACGTAGTTACCGCGAGGTAACTGGGTGTGTCCGTAGGCCTGGTAGTGCGCTGTGCAGCATTCAGCCTCTGTCCGAGTCTCGGAGCAGATGAGCTGAAGCGACTGGCCAAAAGGGGTGCGTCGAAGAGAAGAAGCAGAAGAAGAAGCAGAAGAGAGATCCCAAGAACATGTCTTGCTCTTATACGGGACCGTTTATTGCTCCCGCCATTACGGGATTGGCTGAACCAAGTTAGACGTCATTCGTGGTGGACGTCGCAGAATTTTCCTGTGGGAATGTGGAAGTTGTAGTCCCTACAGTAGTAATGGCGTTCCTTAGGATTCGAGGCTTTCCGAGAGCATAATGTAGATGTGGTCCCAAAATCATAGCTCCCAATTTCTTGCATAAACAATATGTAGCCCCATTAGATTTTTTTGAATGAATAACAGTTACCTTTCATTTAAAAATATATGAGTATATGAATAAACCAATACTGCAACGTGATTCTAATGTCATTCTAACTTTGTAACGTTTACAAATAGTTATAATTATTATTCTTGAGTCGCAGATGCAGATAAGGCCTAAAGTTTAATTGGAGATTATCCAAACAAACCTGCATTTAGTCCAGGATTCATCTCAATCTGCGTCCATGCAACAGGCCCATATTTTGTTATTGACCATCATGTTACATTACAGCCCATGGTAATGCTTACATTACATCACATGAGGCACACAGTTCTTAAATAGAATGGTTATTTATTTTATCTCATTTATTGATATATCAATGACCTACCACACCAGACCTCTATATCTTCAATTAGCATAGGAATCTATAGCCATACTGTTGTTTAGGCTGCACTATCCAGGAGACTTGAGACTTGACTTGGACTCTAGCTCAGAGACTTGAGACCTGACTTGGACTCTAGCTCAGAGGCTTGAGACCTGACTTGGACTCTAGCTCAGAGGCTTGAGACTTGACACACACACACACACACACCTGCTGGCACAGGGTATACACACACACACTCACACACACACACACACACTCACCTGCTGGTACAGGGTGCTGAGTGTGTCTCTCTCAGTGCTCAGCTCCTTCACGTTGTTCTGGATGTCCTCCATGTGCCTTTCAAACCCCAGCAGCACTTCCTGGAGCTGGTCCCTCTCCCTCACTGTCTGCAAGAGCTCCTGTTCACAGTTGGACCCCTGCACACACACACAGCCCATGTCTCTCCCTCACTGCTAGAGCTCCTGTTCATAGCTGGACCCCTGCACACACGCACACGCACGCACACACGCACACACGCGCACACGCGCACACGCGCACACACGCACACACGCACACACGCACACACGCACACGCACACACACACACACACAGCC
>NC_083763.1:79280232-79287732 GCF_963514075.1 Conger conger | reverse complement strand
ATCCATAACCCTGACCCCTGAACCCACTCCCTATCCATTACATTACATTACATTATTGGCATTTGGCAGACGCTCTTATCCAGAGCGACGTACAACAAAGTGCATACCCATAACCAGGGATAAGTTCGCTGAAAGACCCTAGAGGGAAGTACAATTTCAACTGCTACCTGTACAACAAAGATAAGGATGAGGGCCAATTTTTTTTAAACAAAGAAACAAACAAACAGAGCAAAAGTGACCAAAGTTAACTATCCAAACACTGCTTACCTAGCCAACTAAAAATACCGATACACAAAGCAAGTCACAGAGACAACAATTAAGGTTCACAGGGAGGTAGGGAGGGATGGGGAGAGGTGCTGCTTGAAGAGGTGTGTCTTCAGCTTGCGCTTGAAGGTGGGGAGAGATTCTACAGTTCAGACCTCAACGGGGAGTTCGTTCCACCACCGTGGAGCCAGAACAGACAGTGAGGTGGAGGTTCGGAGAGGGGGAGGTGCCAAGCGGCCTGTGGAGGCTGAACGAAGAGGTCTGGCAGGGGTGTAGGGTCTGATGATTTTTTGTAGATAAGCTGGGGAAGACCCTTTAACTGCTTGGAAGGCTAGCACCAATGTTTTGAATTTGATGCGAGCCATGACAGGCAGCCAGTGGAGGGAAGTAAGCAGGGGGGTGACGTGTGAGTATTTGGGAAGGTTGAAGACCAGACGAGCTGCTGCATTCTGGATGAGTTGGAGGGGTCTGATGGCGGACGCTGGGAGGCCAGCCAAGAGGGAATTGCAGTAGTCCAGGCGGGACAGAACCATCGCTTGGACCAGGAGCTGGGTCGAGTAGGGGGTGAGAAAGGGGCGGATTCACTGTATGTTGTATAGGAAGAACCTGCAAGACCGGGTCACCGCCGCAATGTTCTCGGAAAGGGACAGTCTGCTGTCCATCACCACGCCGAGGTTCCTTGCACTGGGTGACGGCGTGAGTGTGGTATCCCCGAGGGAAATGGAGAGATCCAGATGGGGAGAGGTATTAGCAGGGATGAATATCATTTCAGTTTTACCTGGGTTGAGCTTTAGATGGTGGTTGTCCATCCAGCTCTGGATGTCCCTCAGGCAAGCAGAGATACGGGCTGAAACCTGCGTATCAGACGGCGGGAACGAGACGAAGAGTTGGGTATCGTCCGCATAGCAGTGGTAGGATAGCCCATGTGCAGTGATCACAGGGCCAAGGGAGCGAGTGTAGAGAGAAAAAAGAAGTGGGCCAAGGACTGAGCCCTGGGGAACTCCTGTGGCGAGGGGCCGAGGTGTCGATACCGAACCAGCCCAGGCAACCTGGAAGGAGCGACCAGAGAGGTAGGACTCAATCCAGTCCAGGGCTGTGCCACAGATGCCCGTTGCTGACAGGGCAGACAGGAGGATGGAGTGATCCACAGTGTCGAAGGCAGCAGAGAGATCTAGAAGAATGAGGACAGAGGAGAGGGAGGCTGCTCGTGCGGCATGAAGTGACTCACTGACGGAGAGGAGCGCAGTCTCTGTCGAGTGGCCCGATCTGAAGCCAGACTGATGGGGGTCTAGCAGGTTGTTGTTAGAAAAGAAAGAAGAAAGTTGAGTAGAAGCGGCTCGTTCTATAGTTTTAGAAAGGAAAGGAAGAAGAGATACTGGGCGGTAGTTCTGGATGATGGAGGGATCCAGGGTAGGCTTTTTTAGCAGCGGAGTGATGTGGGCCCTCTTGGAGGATGCCGGAAAACAGCCGGAAGACAGGGAGGAGTTGAGGTGACAAATGGGAGAATGTCAGGTGTGATAGTCTGGAGAAGAGAAGAGGGGATAGGGTCAAGGGCACAGGTTGTAGGGCGGTGGCAGAGCAGGAGTTGAGAAACATCAGAGTCTGTAAGGGGGGAGAAAGTGGAAAAGGAAGGGATGGGCCTAGAGGGGGGGAAGGGCACAGTGAGGGGGTTTACCTGTTGAGGTAAAGCAGGAAACCCCAGCAGGTAGCAGGTAGCAGGTAGGGTGTTGTACCTGTTGAGGTAAAGCAGGTAGCAGGTAGGAGGTAGCAGGTAGGGAGTTGTACCTGTTGAGGTAAAGCAGGTAGGAGGTAGGAGGTAGCAGGTAAGAGGTAGGGTGTTGTACCTGTTGTCAGCCACCTGCAGGAGATCTGCAATGTACGGGTCATCAGGCTGAGCCGCGGGGTGGGAGGGGCCGCAGGAGGGGGGAATGAGGTCATCAATCTGCATCCGCTGCCGTCTGAAGGGAATGGAGCGCTTCTTCCCTCCTGCCAAACAAGCAGCCAATCACCACACACCACTCGCCACTCACCAAAGCAACCAATCAACACCCACCACTCAACTGCTCAGTCAGTCAATATGCATTACTTAGCTACGGGTGTAGGGTTAGGTGAGGGTGTAGCTCTACCCGGCGTCTGCACCACGGCCTGCAGGTTTTTCTCTTGAAGCTGCTGGATGCGCTCGGTCTTGGCTTTGCAGTCCTTCTCCAGGGACCGCACCTTGTGCACGTACTGGTTATTCAGGAACTTCAGATCACACATGTCCTGCTCCAGCTTCCTGATGGAGATCTTCTGCTCTGTAAGGGACAGACACATCAGCACTGAGCTTCTGCTCTGTAACAGACAGATACATCAGCACTGAGCTTTTCTTTCTGCTTTTATTCTTTCTGCCAACCACGGTATGCTACTTGGAAAGTTGATTTACTCTTCAAGGGTTCAAGTTTTATCAATGTGATCACTCTAGGACTTGAAACTGTACTTTCCTCTAGGGTGATAGCAGTAACCATGGGGATGACAGCAGTAACCGTGGGGATGCAGTGGGGGTGATAGCAGTAACCATGGGGATGCGGTGGGGGTGATAGCTGTAACCATGGGGATGCAGTGGGGGTGATAGCTGTAACCATGGGGATGCAGTGGGGGTGATAGCAGTAACCATGGGGATGCGGTGGGGTTGATAGCAGTAACCATGGGGATGCGGTGGGGGTGATAACAGTAACCGTGGGGATGATAACAGTAACCGTGGGGATGATAACAGTAACCGTGGGGATGATAACAGTAACCGTGGGGATGATAGCAGTTAACCATGGGGATGATAGCAGTAACCATGGGGATGATAGCAGTAACCGGGGTAAACAGGACCTCTGTTGAGCCGTTCCTTGTCCTCCTTCAGCCGGAGCAGCCCCAGGTGCAGCTGGTTGTTCTCCCTCACCAGCCGGGCGTTCTCTGCACGGTACGGCTCCAGCACAGAGTCCACGCTCCGGCTCTCCTGCTCCGTCCGTCCTGCAGAGAGCTTCGCACTGCGCAGGGACTCCGTGGTGTGCACCAGGTCACTGTGAGCCACAGCCACAACCCCAAGCATCATTAAAATGATCACATCATTATCACATTATCACATTATTACATTAGACTCAACTCAAAATAGCCAAACCACAGCTACATCACATAAAACCAGCCAAAGCAGTCAAACCAGCCAAACCAGAGCCACAACACATCAAACCAGCCAAACCAGAGCCACAACACATCACATCAAACCAGAGCCACAACACATCAAACCAGTGAAACCAGAGCCACAACACAACACATCAAACCAGCCAAACCAGAGCCACAACACATCAAACCAGTGAAACCAGAGCCACAACACATCAAACCAGTGAAACCAGAGCCACAACACATCACATCACCTTCATTTGTGCATATATATTTAACACTTTTTTGGTCATTTTCTGGCCAGACCCAACATTGTATCAGTTTTAAAATAAATTATCTATTTAACCGTTTCTGTTCTTAACCAAAATATCAGCTAGTCGTAGACGGTTGGAAGTCATACACCAAGTAATGCTGATGTAGTAAGCAATCAAATATTGGAGCAGTTCAGAAGCTTAAACTAGACCAAAAGCATCTGGTTTTTCTCTGGTATAATATTAATACGAAAGAGATGACGTTCCAAAATCGACACAAACTGCATTTTCCACCCGCGAGCGACTTGGGTGTTACCTGTGTGTTGAGCTCTGTGACGCCATAGGGTGTGTAAGGCTGTACAGGTGACTCGCTACCAACACCAATATTCCCAATAAGCCAGAAAAACAGATCCAAGACAATTCACTTTCACAGCCTGGCCAATTTACCTGTCATCTGATTAAGAAAAATAACGAACTCGCTAACTTCATATACTGACACTGCGTTTTGAAGTTACTTGGGCCTTACTATACTTCATCACGCATTTACCTTGATTAGGTCAAACTTACTTGAATAATTTCTCCACCAGTGGCAGCGACTCAATGCCCAAAGGCTGCCTATAGCCTAGCTGGTCAAGCCGTTTCCTCAGGTTGATGAATTTTCTCTCGGCGTTGGTGGTCATTTTGACAAAAAGCTTCACAACCCAAAGCTCTAGAAGGTGGAGGAATAAGGGATATAACATGCTGTCGATTACATGCGCACATCTCGTGTAGCCAGGCGCTAACGTTACTGTATCATAACTAGCTAACTTACTAAAGTGAATTGCTAACATTAGCTAGTTAGTTACAAGCAAGCTTGCAAACGGAAGTCCATACAAACAAAACGATAACTGACAGAACTGAAAGCAAGCTAGCTAGTTTTTTAAGGGATAGTTAACCTGCCAATATGTTAGCAAACAGCTAACGAAGTAAATCTATCGCACAGCTGACATTCATATATTTAGCTATAGTTAGTTAAGGTGTATATCTGGAACACTATTAATTTCAACTAGCTAGCTAACTAACTGGATGAACAGATCTTTAATGAATTATCCTACGCTCGAGCTAAACACACCAGCCAATTAACCTAGCTAGCTCTTGCTCGCTAACAAGTAAACAAAAATAACACCAACACTCTTAAACAAGCGAATGTCAAGAACATCAATACATAGGTTGTACAACAGCTTACAGATGTAATTGTTTAAATGTAAGTGCTTACAAACGTCATATAGCTAGCCAAAATAGAAGTAACCTGCAGGTAATAATAGCTAGCTCTAGCTAACCACTTACAAGTCAGAATTGTTCATCCAGCTGTTGCACCTATCTAGCTTCGTAGCTGAGATAGCTGACGCGTCCAAATATATGTTCCCTTCTTAACGAGTCAGGTCTCAGTGTCGATATCAGCCAAATTATATCTGTGTTAGCTATTCGCCAAGTTAATGTATGTATTAGGCTTTATTAGACCGGTAACTGAGGCATTTAAACTTCGTCGGTTGACTTGCTGGCGAAGCTCCTTCCCCTCCCCTTGTCTTCCGGCGGCTCTGTAGCGCAAGTTTCGGCGCTAAAGGCATTTGAAAATGGCGCCGAATGGAGAGAGGACTTTTTTTTCCCCATGGAAACGGGATCTGCCTCCCCAATCTGCCTCCGCCCTCTACCGGCGGACTGTCGAAGAGCCCGTGCGCGTACTTCCGAAACGGCAGGCTGTGAAGCGGACCGTTGGTTATCGGTTGGGATGTGATACTTGTGTGAAAGGCCTTCGACACTTCATTGTGAAATGAACTGCTGTTGTTAAGGAATTCATTATTGAATGATTAGTCCACTTAATGCAACACCCTCAGGTCAGTTTGAAAACTAAAATGGTTCATGTCAATGAATACATTGAGACTGTGATATGTAAGACCCTATATAAATTCAGTACAATATTAATATGGATATTTCATATCTACAGTGATTAATCGTGGGGCCTGTTTGAATACTTAATTTACAGAAAATAAAATACCATGAACATATACTTACAATACAGTGCCTTCTCCTGGGTCTAAAAAAAAAACAATTTTCCCCAAAACACATGCAAGAATTTGCCAAAAAATCCTATGTTCATCAGGGCTATAGGCATGTTGGTGGGTGTACCAGGGCTGTAGGCATGTTGGTGGGTGTACCAGGGCTATGGGCATGTTGGTGGGTGTACCAGGGCTATAGGCATGTTGGTGGGTGTACCAGGGCTATAGGCATGTTGGTGGGTGTACCAGGGCTATAGGCATGTTGGTGGGTGTACCAGGGCTATAGGCATGTTGGTGGGTGTACCAGGGCTATAGGCATGTTGGTGGGTGTACCAGGGCTATAGGCATGTTGGTGGGTGTACCAGGGCTATGGGCATGTTGGTGGGTGTACCAGGGCTATAGGCATGTTGGTGGGTGTACCAGGGCTATAGGCATGTTGGTGGGTGTACCAGGGCTATGGGCATGTTGGTGGGTGTACCAGGGCTATAGGCATGTTGGTGGGTGTACCAGGGCTATAGGCATGTTGGTGGGTGTACCAGGGCTATAGGCATAAGCATACACAGCCTTTCTTCCTATTCCCCTTTCATTAGGCTGCACAAAAGCACTTCGGTGCAGTACCCATGTCTTATAAGTTAATTTAAGTTACTTTTAAGTTATTTCCCCTTTAAATCACAAACCTTGTAATGTACCTGTACCAGCCTGCATCTCACACTGTTCATCACACTAAAACTGTCTGGGCCAATTGAAATGACTTTAAATTTAAATTGACTTCAATTTTACACTTAAGCATTTCACTGCACATTGTACCTGTATGATGGAGTATGTGACAAATAAACTTTGATTTGATTTAAAACAGAAATATCAACCTCCAGAAAATTAAACTCTCCTGTTAAAGTGAGAGAAGGGTTGAAAGAAAAACGCTTTGCCTCTTGAATGTACTTCCCCCGAGGGAGCCAATGGGAATGCACTTCCCCCGAGGGAGCCAATGGGAGCGCCCTTTCCCGAGGGAGCCAATGGAAATGCACTTCCCCCGAGGGAGCCAATGGGAATGCACTTCTCCCGAGGGAGCCAATGGGAATGCACTTCCCCCGAGGGAGCCAATGGGAATGCACTTCCCCCGAGGGAGCCAATGGGAATGCACTTCCCTGAGGGAGCCAATGGTAATGCACTTCCCCCGGGGGAGCCAATGGGGATGAATGCAGCTCATCCATCAAACCTGCACTATTCTTCAAACTTTAAGATCTTTATACTTACCCATCACATCATTGCTTTTGAATTAAATAAAGCAAGTATCTAATTGTGACAAAGTTCCACATTTCCAAACATTAATTCTAGTTATCAATGAACTCAAATGTTGATTAGATTTAATCATGTTAGGCCATAATTAATTGCAATTTAAAAATATTAAAATGGGAGTAAATTAGGTGAAATGACAAAATATTATACCTGCTGACGTGGTTTTGCGCTCCAGTGACCCCCCTGACATCCCTAATTCACATGTACCATGCAACACACAGATGTGCAATAACTAATGCATAACACTATGCCTTTCTTTTCATGAAAATTACTTTTCAATTAATTTCACTTGGAGGTTGGTAACTCACAACCAGTGATAACCAACATCCATCAAAAATAAGAGACCCTGGCCCTTTCTAAACTGACAGAAAACAGCTTTAGCTTCCAGTGAACATGGAAGGGTCCCCTTCTCACTTTTTCACCATACGCTACGTTCACACCAAAAGCAGACCAACAGTCTCAAAGCGAAACAGGACAGGTTTATTGCACGTCATTCTCAGCTGCGTGAA
>NC_083763.1:79270232-79275232 GCF_963514075.1 Conger conger | reverse complement strand
GATGGTCTCGGCAAGTTCGGCAAACTCCTCAAACCCGGTGACGAACGGCAGGATGCCCACCTTGCTCTTCTTGGAGATCTTCACCTCCTCCATCTGCCGGATCTGACTGGACTGCAGACACACACAACCATGGCAACCAACTTACACACCACTTGCATCAGGTTCATACTATCTGGGAATTTTCAATGCTGCAAGTATGAGTTTCAAGGATGTAATTTTAGTGCTACTGTCCGGATTACTTTTGTGAGGTAGACCTAAAAGGCACAATATTTTGTATCTGTAAAGGTGTAATAGAGTGATGATGTTACACTATTTATGAACAAGCACTTTTACTGTGAAATATAGCACGCGCAGAGGTATTTGGCTGAGTGTATCAACGCTTTCGGGTGGTATTGTTATATGAATGTTTTTATTGCTTTTATAAACGTAAGAGTACTGCATATTATTATTTTATGTGGAATTCGAAGTACTATTGTTGTAACGTGAATATTTGGTGCTTGATAGAATCTACCCTGTTCGTTACGCCCACGAAGGGTTAACGTTCTGACGTCAATCTTAAAAGTTAACGTACAAGGAGGCGCTGCTCAGGGGCTGGTGTGGTATCCCGCGTAAGCACCGAGTGCCTTTGAAGGGGATTCAGCGTGTCAATCTTGTCATTATCCAAAACAGACAACGCAGATAAGACCCCGCTACAAAGGCACACATTTCCTTAGCAGCCAAATTAATTTGCAAGCCAGTGAAAAGGGATTTGTTTTGATTATTTAGTCAGTTGGGACTGGGATATGTGAGCACTTTCCAAGTATAAATATTTAGCAGGATTTTAAAAGATTGGGATTCCTGAAGAAAGGTACAGAACCATCCCGGAGAAGTGCCGATTACACTCCACCTGCTCCAACACCTTTGCCATTACCCATGATGCACCTCCCCTGTTTTTCCTTTGAAAATGGAGTTTACCCACAATGCACTTGTCGAAGTTCCTCTTGACGGTGACGAGCACGTTGCCCAGGGTGGTGCTGAGGAAGGAGGCGGGATCCACGTTCTCCGCAGTCCACACGTGGTGGCTCATCTTCACCAGCATGTACAGCGAGTGGAAACTGTCCATCTTATCGCCCAACGCTATCAGCGTGTTCAACTCCACCTCAATGCAGTGGAAGATACTGTTCATCATCAACCTTACCGTGTCTTTCCTGAGAGAGAGGGGGAGGGAGAGAGAGAGGGAGGAGGGGGAGAAAGAGGGAGAGAGAGGTAGAGAGGAAGGGAGAGAGAGAAGGAGGGAGAGAGAGAGATAAGGAGGGGGGGAGAGAGGGAGAGAAGGGGGGAGAGAGAGGAGGGGAAAAGAGGGAGAAGGAGGGGGGAAAGAGAGAGGGAGAGAGAGGTGGAGATAGAGAGGGGGCAGTGGGAATTTACAAACACAATTATAAAAAAATTCTGCTCGGCTTTCTTTCAGCCTCAAGTCAAATCAATATTATGAAATATTATTTTTTCTTTTTTTGGTCACAAACTCACTCAGACATGGAATGCCGATGCTCTCCATGATGGGGTGGTCTGGTTGTTCCATCAGCATCACTTCCATTCCCCTGCAAAACGGTGGCATTTTCATTCAGTTTTTATTTTTATATTCCAAAGCTGACTTGGTTAAATGACACAGAAACACTGCCTGCTGTTCATATTCCTCAAAGTCAGTCAGCAGCAGAGCCAGAGCCCTGATCCACCCAGAAGTAAATTATGTTCTGTAGTGATGTCTCGCTAATTTGCCATATACCAAAATAATCATTACTGTGTGTATCATTATGTAATAATATTACATAAAGATACACACACACAACAATATATAAAATTGCACACACACAGTTTACTCTCACGTTGTAGTAGGCCCATATACCAGTGGTACAGATAATCTGTTCAATACAATTTGTCTGTATTCAAACAGAGATGTGTATTTGTTCTGAAAGATGATCTTTTTAAAGCACATTCCAGTGTATTCCGGTCTCCCAGCTTGTGCCATCAAGCCCCTCCAGCTGGTCCAGACTGCTGCAGCCGCCTGATCACCACTCAGCCCAGGTCGACCTGCCTACCACTGTCAGGACAGCAGAATCCCTCCCCCTATTTCGACGCAGACTGAAAACACACCTTTTCAAACTCTACCTTAGTCCTCCCTCCTGATTTCCCCCGCCCCTCTTTCTGATATCCCTATCCCTCTTGCCTAACCCCCCAAAAAGAAAAAATGATGACTGTATGTTTAGAACAACACTTCATGCGTATTTTACTAGTTATGGATGTGATGCTTTAACTTGTGGAAGAACCTATGCACTTGTAAGTCACTTTGGATTAAAAGCGTCTGCTAAATGACTAAAATGTAAAATGTAAAATGTTTATATAAAAAGGAGGTTTAAAAAATAAACAGAGAAAATACAGAGGTTTGGATACACCCCTAATTCACCTGTGATCCACTGAGATTTGGGTTCTGCTGCAGCTTGAAAAACTTGCTGATGAAGTCCTGCTCTGCCAAACACAAGGGCTCCAATTCACTGAGGACCTGCTCAAATATCTACACACACAAACACACACCAACAAAGTGAGGACCTGTTTAAATATGTACACACACACACACACACACACACACACACAAAAACACAAACAAACTGAGGACGGGCTGAAATATGTACACACATACATACGTACACACTAAAACACACCAATGCTGGTGCTGCTAAAACCTGACAGACGAAGTGAATGCAAAACTGTCAATGTGGGCGGAGCTTTGTGCACCTTGTCAAACTTGGTCCTGTCAGCCACGTCCAGGTCGGAGGCGGACATGTTGCCCATGTCCAGCAGCGAGGAGGACTGTGAGCGCCGGCTGCTGGAGCCCGAAACCGCCAATTTATTCAGGCTGGAGGTGGAGCCCGTGAGCTTCCCTGAGCTGCCATGCAGGCCTGAAACAGCAACACCAGCGTTCAGCATCTCACAGCAACACCACCAGCGTTCAGCATCTCACAGCAACACCACCAGCGTTCAGCATCCCACAGCAACACCACCAGCGTTCAGCATCTCACAGCAACACCACCAGCGTTCAGCATCTCACTGCAACACCACCAGCGTTCAGCATCTCACAGCAACACCACCAGCGTTCAGCATCTCACAGCAACACCACCAGCGTTCAGCATCTCACAGCAACACCACCAGCGTTCAGCATCCCACAGCAACACCACCAGCGTTCAGCATCTCACAGCAACACCACCAGCGTTCAGCATCTCACTGCAACACCACCAGCGTTCAGCATCTCACTGCAACACCACCAGCATTCAGCATCTCACTGCAACACCACCAGCGTTCAGCATCTCACTGCAACACCACCAGCATTCAGCATCTCACTGCAACACCACCAGCGTTCAGCATCTCACTGCAACACCACCAGCATTCAGCATCTCACAGCAACACCACCAGCATTCAGCATCTCACTGCAACACCACCAGCGTTCAGCATCTCACTGCAACACCACCAGCGTTCAGCATCTCACTGCGTGTCATAGAAACAGCAACACCACCAGCGTTCAGCATCTCACTGCAACACCACCAACATTTAACATCTCACTGCGTGTCATAGAAACAGCAACACCACCAGCATTCAGCATCTCACTGCAACACCACCAGCGTTCAGCATCTCACTGCCTTACAGAAACAGCAACAACACCAGCGTTCAGCATCTCACTGCCTTCCAGAAACAGCAACACCACCAGCATTCAGCATCTCACTGCCTTACAGAAACAGCAACAACACTGGCTACTCTATCCACCTCCTCTTAAAGGGTCAGAGTGAAGGATCATGGGAGTTAGGGGTCAGAGTGAAGGATCATGGGAGTCAGAGGAAAAAGTGAGGGATCATGGGAGTTAGGGGTCAGAGTGAGGGATCATGGGAGTAAGGGGTCAGCGTGAGGGATCATGGGAGTTAATGATGAGGGACTATGTGATGTCATACTTACTCTCGGTGTCCTGTTTGAGAGCACTCTCTTTCCGTGGCAGTGTGGCTGACGGCCATTAAACGCAGCGTGGAGACAGAGAGGGGTTAGCCACAGACAGGCAGGTGAAGCAGGTTAGAGATTAGCATCAGAACAGTCACACATGCTGACAGTCTATCCTGAAGGCTGATGCTCTATGAAAACAAACACAGCCATTTTGTTTTCAGAAAGATAAGCTTTATAATGGAGGGAAGCAGGGGCAGTGAGAGATGAATAACACACTTATTAATGTGACACAAACACATTTCTGTGTGTTAGTAGTCAGCGGGTTGGATAATCAGCCGTCAAAACTCAGCTAGACTTTTAGGGAACATCTTAGCGGAGCCCTTATTCAGTGCCTATAAAATCTGTATCCAACAAGGAAAGCATGGGCTCTCCTATACAGCTATGTAAAAAAAAAAAATCATATTACACATCACCACTTATTGCATTACTGCATTCTCTTGACTGAAGATTTGGGGAACAGGAAGTGGTGAAGTGGAGACCCGGAATTGGGGGACTGCTGGGCAGGCAGGCCAGCAGGGGGCAGAATCTCTCCCAATACTCACCAAACTTTTTCCCCTCCTTGCTTGTACCCGCCATTTTCATTTTTGCCACCTCAAAGAAATCTTTAATTTCCCGCTCATACAGTCTGGTCATATAGTCAACATAGGTCTGAAAAAGCAAAGGGCAAATGGTTTATTGTGTGTGTGAGTGTGTGTGTGTGTGTGTGTGTGTGTGTGTGTGTGTGCATTCTCATGTGTGTGTGAGTGTGTGTGCGTACTCGTGTGTCTGTATGATAATCAATATTATGAGTATATTTGGAAGAACAATGACAGTCATGATAATGATGATAGTGGGAATGATGGTGATGGTGAGGATGATGGTGATGATTGTGATAATGATGTTGTTGTTGATAATGATGATAGTGATGATGGTGATGATGATGATGGTGAGGATGATGCTGATGATTGTGGTAATGATGATGTTGTTGTTGATAATGATGA
>NC_083763.1:79260232-79265232 GCF_963514075.1 Conger conger | reverse complement strand
TGACCTGCACACACATATACACTGATATACACACTGATATACAACACCGCCTGGAGCTCCTCATGACCTGATGTACACACACACTGATATACACATATACACTGATATACACACTGCCAGCAGCTTCTCATGACCTGATGTACACACACACTGATATACACATATACACTGATGTACACACACACACTGATGTACACACTGATACACACATATATACACACTGATCTACACACTGATACACGCATATATACACACTGATGTAGACACACACACTGATGTACACTCTGATACATGCATATATACACACTGGTGTACACACTGATATACGCACATATACACACTGATATACACACTGATGAACACACTGATATATGCATATATGCACACTGATATACACACTAATGTCCACACTGATATACACACTGATGTACACACTGATATATGCATATATACACACTGATATACACACTGATATACGCATATGTACACACTGATATACACACCAATGTACACACTGATAAGCATATATACACACTGATGTACACACACTGATATACACACTGATATACGCATATATACACACTGATATACACACTGATGTACACACACTGATATACACACTGATATACGCATATATACACACTGATATACACACTGATGTACCCAAATACACACTGACATACACACTGACGTACACACTGATGTACACACTGATGTACACACACACTGATGTACGCACTGATGTACACACACTCACACTGATGTACACACTGATATACACATATATACACATATACAGTGATATACACACATACACAGATATACACACTGATACACACATACACACACACTGATATATACACTGATACACACATACACACACTGATATACGCATATACACACACACTGATATACACACTGATATACACAGAGCTGCTCATGTGACATACATATATACACACTGATATATGTATATACACAGAGCTTCTCATGACCTGATATACACATATACACACACTGATATACACACTGATATACGCATATACACACACAGCTTCACATGACCTGATATACAGTGGTGTGAAAAAGTGTTTTTTGCATGTTTGTCACACTTAAATGTTTCAGATCATCAAACAAATTTAAATATTAGTCAAAGACAACACAAGTAAACACAAAATGCAGTTTTTAAAGTTTTTATTATTAAGGGAGAAAAAAATCCAAACCTACATGGCCGTGTGTGAAAAAGTGATTGCCCCCTAAACCTAATAACTGGTTGGGCCACCCTTAGCAGCAACAACTGCAATCAAGCATTTGCGATAACTTGCAATGAGTCTCTTACAGCGCTGTGGAGGAATTTTGGCCCACTCATCTTTGCAGAATTGTTGTAATTCAGCCACATTGGAGGGTTTTCGAGCATGAACCGCCTCTTTAAGGTCATGCCACAGCATCTCAATAGGATTCAGGTCAGGACTTTGACTAGGCCACTCCAAAGTCTTCATTTTGTTTTTCTTCAGCCATTCAGAGGTGGACTTGCTGGTATGTTTTGGATCCTGCTGCAGAACCCAAGTTCGTTTCAGCTTGAGGTCACGAACAGATGGCCGGACATTCTCCTTCAGGATTTTTTGGTAGACAGCAGAATTAATGGTTCCATTTATCACAGCAAGTCTTCCAGGTCCTGAAGCAGCAAAACAGCCCCAGACCATCACACTACCACCACCATATTTTACTGTTGGTATGATGTTCTTTTTCTGAAATGCGGTGTTACTTTTACGCCAGATGTAATGGGACACACACCTTCCAAAAAGTTCAACTTTTGTCTCGTCAGACCACAGAGTATTTTCCCAAAAGTCTTGGGGAACATCAAGATGTTTTCTGGCAAAATTGAGACGAGCCTTAATGTTCTTTTTGCTCAGCAGTGGTTTTCGTCTTGGAACTCTGCCATGCAGGCCATTTTTGCCCAGTCTCTTTCTTATGGTCATGAACACTGACCTTAACTGAGGCAAGTGAGGCCTGCGGTTCTTTGGATGTTGTTGTGGGGTCTTTTGTGACCTCTTGGATGAGTCGTCACTGCGCTCTTGGGGTAATTTTGGTCGGCCGGCCACTCCTGGGAAGGTTCACCACTGTTCCATGTTTTCGCCATTTGTGGATAATGGCTCTCACTGTGGTTCGCTGGAGTCCCAAAGCTTTATAAATGGCTTCATAACCTTTTCCAGACTGATAGATCTCAATTACTTTCTATCTCATTTGTTCCTGAATTTCTTTAGATCTCGGCATGATGTCTAGCTTTTGAGGATCATTTGGTCTACTTCACTTTGTCAGACAGGTCCTATTTAAGTGATTTCTTGATTGAGAACAGGTGTGGCAGTAATCAGGCCTGGGTGTGGCTAGAGAAATTGAACTCAGGTTTGATAAACCACAGTTAAGTTATGTTTTAACAGGGGGGGGCAATCACTTTTTCACACAGGGCCATGTAGGTTTGGATTTTTTTTCTCCCTTAATAATAAAAACCTTCATTTAAAAACTGCATTTTGTGTTTACTTGTGTTGTCTTTGACTAATATTTAAATTTGTTTGATGATCTGAAACATTTAAGTGTGACAAACATGCAAAAAAATAAGAAATCAGGACACCACTGTACAGTATGCAACAGAAGCGGTACACCCCTGTGCAATATCACTTTTTCAATAGTCTTACTGAAGTATTTGTTTTACATTGCTCATAAGAGGAAATACCCTACTGTTCAACTTAGAAGTGATGAAATTATTGTAAGGTGATACATTTTTTAATAATTTGATATTTAAGTAATATTGCACAGGGGTGTACTCACTTCTGTTATATATTGTATATAAATAAGCTGATATATACAGACACACACCTGGTCTGAGTGCGACGTTCATGCACTGCAGCAGGGCTTCCGAAGCGTTTATGCAGGCCTCGATGCCCTTGGGTGAAGACAGGTCTCCCTCCTGCAGTGCCCTGATGTGCCCCTTCGACAGGTCCATGTAGTTCTACAGCACACAGAGAGATGCACACTGGTCAATGTAGTTCTACAGCACACAGAGAGATGCACACTGGTCAATGTAGTTATACAGCACACAGAGAGATGCACACTGGTCAATGTAGTTATACAGCACACAGAGAGATGCACACTGGTCAATGTAGTTATACAGCACACAGAGAGATGCACACTGGTCAATGTAGTTCTATAGCACACAGAGAGATGCACACTGGTCAATGTAGTTACACAGCACACAGAGCGAGGCACACTGGTCAATGTAGTTATACAGCACACAGAGAGATGCACACTGGTCAATGTAGTTGTATAGCACACAGAGAGATGCACACTGGTCAATGTAGTTATATAGCACACAGAGAGATGCACACTGGTCAATGTAGTTCTATAGCACACAGAGAGATGCACACTGGTCAATGTAGTTCTACAGGACACAGAGAGATGCACACTGGTCAATGTAGTTACGTAGCACACAGATGCACACTGGTCAATGTACTTCTATAGCACACAGAGAGATGCACACTGGTCAATGTAGTTACATAGCACACAGAGATGCACACTGGTCAATGTAGTTATACAGCACACAGAGAGATGCACACTGGTCAATGTAGTTATACAGCACACACAGTGATGCACACTGGTTAATGTAGTTCTACAGCACACAGAGCGATGCACACTGGTCAATGTAGTTCTATAGCACAGAGTGATGCACACTGGTCAATGTAGTTCTACAGCACAGTGTGTGCTCACCACTAGGAAGGTGATGTCATCGAGCAGACGCAGGTTGTTGGTGCTGCTGAGCTGGAGCAGGTGGTTACTCTGGGAAATGTGGTCCATCTGCTCCTTCACACTCTGCAGCATCTCCTCGTAGCTGCTGAGCTTCCCCTCGATGGTGTCCACCTCCGACAGCGCCTCGTCCAGCAGCTGCATCAGGGTGTTCACCTGCTTCTCCGACGCCATGATGGACTGGATATTCGCCTGCACAGACACTGCATTTTACACACACCTCTGCACTAATCTCAACACTGCATTTAGCACACATTTAGCACAGGCCACTGCACTTATCACTGCATTTAGGACATACCACTGCACTTTACTGCATTTGGCACATACCACTGCACTTTACTGCATTTGGCACATACCACTTCACTTTACTGCATTTGGCACATACCACTGCACTTTACTGCATTTGGCACATACCCTGATGGAAGGCCCTGCTCCTCAGTGGACTCACCCCGTCCAGAACCTGCAGCTCTCTGGAGAGTTTCTCGGCGAAGGCCTCGGCGTTGGAGATGGCGTACTCGCACACCTCCATCATGCCCTCGATGTCCTGCTCCTCCCGCGCACTCAGCTCCTGGTACTCATCCAGAGCGTCCTCATCTCCCCCCGACACACTCTGACTCTCCCCACTGGGGACCGACTCTGCAGCACACACACACACACACACACACACACAAAAACGTTACACACACCATTACACACACGCACAGACACATCATTATACACACACACACCATTACACACACACACACACACATCAGTATACACACACAAACACCATTACACACACCATTACACACACACACACAGACATCATTACACACACACACACACACACACACACACAGACACACACCATTACACACACGCACATCAGTATACGCACAGACACATCATTATACACACACACATCATTATACACACACACACACCATTACACACACACACACACACACACACACATCATTATACACACACACACCGTTACACACACATCATTACACACACAAACACCATTACACACACACATCATTATACACACAAACACCATTACACACACACAAACACCATTATACACACACACACACCATTACACAAACACAGATCATTATACAGACACATCATTACACACACAAACACCATTACACACACACACACACACATCATTATACACACAAACACCATTACACACACACACACACACACAC
>NC_083763.1:79192732-79257732 GCF_963514075.1 Conger conger | reverse complement strand
GCCACTCCTTAAGTAAAAGGCACATGGCAGCCCGTCTGGAGTTTGCCAAAAGGCACCTGAAGGACTCTCAGACCGTGAGAAACAAAATTCTCTGGTCTGATGAGACAAAGATTGAACTCTTTGATGTGAATGCCAGGCGTCATGTTTGGAGGAAACCAGGCACCGCTTATCACCTGGCCAATACCATCCCTACAGTGAAGCATGGTGGTGGCAGCATCATGCTGTGGGGATGTTTTTCAGCGGCAGGAACTGGGAGACTAGTCAGGATTGAGGGAAAGATGAATGCAGCAATGTACAGAGACATCCTGGATGAAAACCTGCTCCAGAGCGCTCTTGACCTGGGGCGACGGTTCATCTTTCAGCAGGACAACGACCCTAAGCACACAGCCAAGATATCAAAGGAGTGGCTTCAGGACAACTCTGTGAATGTCCTTGAGTGGCCCAGCCAGAGCCCAGACTTGAATCCGATTGAACATCTCTGGAGAGATCTGAAAATGGCTGTGCACCAACGCTCCCCATCCAACCTGATGGAGCTTGAGAGGTGCTGCAAAGAGGAATGGGCAAAACTGCCCAAAGATAGGTGTGCCAAGCTTGTAGCATCATATTCAAAAAGACTTGAGGCTGTAATTGCTGCCAAAGGTGCATCAACAAAGTATTGAGCAAAAGCTGTGAATACTTATGTACATGTGATTTCTTAGTTTTTTATTTTGAATAAATTTGCACAAATTTCAAAAAAACTTCTTTCATTATGGGGTGTTGTGTGTAGAATTTTGAGGGAAAAAAATGTATTCCATTTTGGAATAAGGCTGTAACATAACAAAATGTGGGAAAAGTGAAGCGCTGTGAATACTTTCTGGATGCACTGTATGCCCATCTTATACACCCATCCCTACACACACACCTACACCCTTCCCTACACCCAGCTCATACACCCACACCTATACCTATCTCATACACCACCTACACCTACACCCACCTCACACACATACCCACACCCATCTCATACACCCACACCTACACCCACTCATACACCACCCACACCTACACCCACTCATACACCACCCACACCTACACCCACTCATACACCTACACCCACCTCACACACCCATACCCATCTCATACACCCACACCTACACCCACTCATACACCACCCACACCTACACCCACTCATACACCTACACCCACCTCACACACCCATACCCATCTCATACACCCACACCTACACCCACTCATACACCACCCACACCTACACCCACTCATACACCTACACCCACCTCACACCCATACCCACACCCACCTCACACACCCATACCCACACCCACTCATACACCACCTACACCTATACCCACTCATACACCTACACCCACTCATACACCTACACCCACCTCACACACCCATACCCACACCCATCTCATAAACCCATACCTACACCCACTCATACACCACCTACACCTATACCCACTCATACACCTACACCCACTCATACACCCACACCTACACCCACAACTACAACCATGTCATACACCCACACCCATACCTATACCCATCTCATAAACCCACACCTACACCCACTCATACACCCACACCTACATCCATACCTACACCCACTCATACACCCACACCTACACCCATCTCATACACTGCAGTGGGGCCGCAATGTAAGCAGTTTTTTTTTGTTTCAACTGGCAGCCAACTTAGCCCTGGGAAACTGCAGTGAAAATTTATTTCTCCTGCATTTCCTTTCAGACATATTTGACCAAGAAATAACTGAAATCAATGTGCACAGTTTGCAGTGCATAAACACTCATTACACACTCATTACACACTCCTGAAACACTTACTGTCTGTTCCACTTGAGCCTTCCCTCACACATTTCACATGTTTTGAATCTGACACTTGCAATATGTTCTGGGTGCAGTGTGTTAAGGGGCCTGCAGGGGGAGCTCTGGGTGCAGTGTGTTCAGGGGCCTGTAGGGGGAGCTCTGGGTGCAGTGTGTGCAGGGGCCTGTAGGGGGAGCTCTGGGTGCAGTGTGTGCAGGGGCCTGTAGGGGGAGCTCTGTGTGCAGTGTGTGCAGGGGCCTGCAGGGGGAGCTCTGGGTGCAGTGTGTACAGGGACCTGCAGGGGGAGCTCTGTGTGCAGTGTGTGCAGGGGCCTGTAGGGGGAGCTCTGTGTGCAGTGTGTGCAGGGGCCTGTAGGGGGAGCTCTGGGTGCAGTGTGTGCAGGGGCCTGTAGGGGGAGCTCTGGGTGCAGTGTGTGCAGGGGCCTGTAGGGGGAGCTCTGTGTGCAGTGTGTGCAGGGGCCTGCAGGGGGAGCTCTGGGTGCAGTGTGTACAGGGACCTGCAGGGGGAGCTCTGTGTGCAGTGTGTGCAGGGGCCTGTAGGGGGAGCACTCACCCTCCAGCAGCTGGGGGCTCACATTAACAAACTCCAGCTTCTTCCTCAGGTATCTCTGGTTCAGCTTCCAGATGCAGGAGATGAAGGAGTTCTTCTCTGCAGTGCTGCTGGCCACCCAGCGGTAAACCTTCTCAAAGTGCAGGTCGAACTCTGGGTTCTCCTGAGAGGGGAGCGGAGAGAGAGGAACAGAAAGAGGAGTGTAGAAAGAGAACAGAAAGAAGGGAGCAGAAAGAGGAGTGTAGAAAGCAGAAAAGGCTTAACAGGGGAGACACTCAGAGCCTGCAGTGTGTAAGTAGTTGAGTAAGAGATATTTAAACGGTCAAACGGCAGCAGCGTAGCAATTAGAGAAAATGGGCCAGGGTTTGAGTAGGGTTTGAGTAGGGTTTGAGTAGGGTTTGAGTAGCGGTTGTGTAGCGGTTGTGTAGCAGTGGCATAGCAGTTTGGCAGGTTTTGTAGCGGTGGTGTAGTGGTTGTTTCTGTAGCAGTTGCGTAGCGGTTGGAAAGCAAAGGTATAGTGGTTGTGAACAGTGGTGTAGCGGTTGTGTAGCGGTTGCAGTGTTTTCTAGCGGTTGTGAACAGTGGTATAGCGGTTGTGTAGCGGTTGCAGTGTTTTCTAGCGGTTGTGAACGGTGGTGTAGTGGTTGTGTAGCAGTTGTGTAGCGGTTGTGTAGCAGTTGTGTAGCGGTTGTGTAGCGGTTGTGTAGCGGCCGTCTCTCTGACCTTGTTGGCGTCCTTGGCGTCGACCTCAGTCAGGTCCCGGAGCTCCCAGGCCAGCTGCCGCTTGTAGAAATCCCCTTTATCAGACTTCTTCACCTTCACCACCCTCACCTGAACCGGCCTCTCTGTGGTAACTGCAACATGCACACAGGTTACACACGCACGCGCGCACACGCACATGCACACGCACACGCACACGCACACACAATGCGGTCTCTGTACACAGAAATGCAGACCCGAGGGGAGGACCTACCTGTAGCACACAGGAAGCAGTTCTTCTTCTTCTTCCCAGCCTTGCATACATTGACGATGCTGAGCAACCGTTCATCGTTGGGAGTGAAGATGTCTCTCTGCAGTGCGTGTTTAATGGCCGTCATCTCTGCCGCTGCAAAACAGACCTCACAGCTGAACTCTGTCCCCACACACACACACACACACACACACACACACACACTGCTGAGCTCTCCACACACACACACACACACACACACACACACACAGCTGAGCTCTCCACACACACACTGCTGAACTCTCCACACACACACTGCTGAACTCTCCACACACACACTGCTGAACTCTCCACACACACACTGCTGAGCTCTCCACACACACACTGCTGAGCTCTCCACATACACTCACACACACACACACACACACACACACACACACACACACACACACACACACACACACAGCTGAGCTCTCCACATACACTCACACACACACACACACACACACACACAGCTGAGCTCTCCACACACAGACTGCTGAACTCTCCACATACACTCACACACACACACACACACACACACACACACACACACACACACACACACACACACAGCTGAGCTCTCCACATACACTCACACACACACACTGCTGAACTCTCCACATACACTCACACACACCCACACGCTGCCGAGCTCTCCACCCACCCACCCACTCACTCACTCACTCAGAACTATAATACGTTTCATTTGCGGAGTGCAATTCAAGGTTCCGTACACAAGGCGCAACAGGCATTTAGGCAAAGATCATGAACACTGTGAAAACAATAAAATAATACAACATAGTCAATAAAAAAGGGATTTAGCGCATACCTTATTAGCTAACCATATACAACACGATTACTACAATCGAAGAAACATTTCCCGCGGTTGTGATTGCTTTTAGAAAATGATTCATAAATTATCATTTTAAATGACTGACACACATCATTGACCGGCCATTATTTAATTCAGGCCTACAGTCACTCAAGCTCTTAAGTCAGTCTGTAAACATGTATCCGATTGTTTTATTTCACTTGCAAATAGCTAACGTTACATGGGAGCAACAATGGCAGTGAGCTAATATTAGGTAGCTACGTAAAAATGTATGAAGCTGCTGGTTAGGTAAATCGAACTAAAATACATTATTCCATGCATGGGGAGTCCAGCAGTTATTGGAATGTTATTGTCACAGCGCTGTTTCCGTTACCTCCCTGCCTTCGAGTTCTAACCTTGAGAAGAAGCGCAGAGTCAGTGAATCTAAAGTCTGTTAAATGTCACAAAGCTACTCACCTTAGGAGTGGCTCTACGAACAGTATTTCAATGTTTAAATGCGATACGTAAAATCCTTAGTTAGTTCCATGTAAGAATAGCGCACAGCTAAACCTCCATTATTGTGCCTGTTCCAGCCAGGAGTTTCCTGTTTCCGGGGTAAAAAAAGGAAGTCAGATGACACGGATACCATGGAAACGCCCAAGAGGAACAAGAGGAGACAGCGCCTAGGGCTGCGTCAGAAGGTGGGAGGGGTGTCGATTAAGGCAATAGTTTGTGATGCTCACTTCTTAAATAGGCAAAAACGGATTAAACAGGTTACAGTGACGGCAGGCACCCTGGTATTTTCCTTTTTCCCAGTGCTGGTCAATATTTTATTAGACATTTTGCCGTTGCAAAGGAAGCTCCCTATTCTAGTGTTTTTGAGTGATTAATGTAGGGGAAAATTCACAGAACGAAAGATCTCCCTCCTAAAAGCATGATAACCAATCACAAGTCAAAATCAGACTCCGCCTTAGTGAGCAGGCTGGTTCCCCCAAAACTCTCGACGATGTGTGCTAAAAGTTTATCAATATATCTGTATTAAAGTATGATATGTACCCTGTATAGTTTCAAACTGATTAACTGCTAAATTGTGCTAGGATTACACAGTGAGCCCAGCCAGCTGGCGGGGAGGGGGGGGGGGGGGGCGTCTTGAACTGTGTAGACCAAACTGTCAAGGACACGGGCAGAGCAAGATATGAATGTACAGCTGATTTCTCCGGGACTCTCAATGTTTTATGCCAGAAGTGTATCTATTTGACCTAGAACATTAATTATAGCTGAGCTTATGAAAACGCAAGAAACCACAGTGAAAACTGTTGAAATGAGAGCAAAGAATGCTACGTACATTTATTCCCTTAGAAGAGAATAATTAATCAAATGTCCCGCCAGGGGGAAATTATTTTCCACAGCACTGTACACAACTACAGATCATTCAGATCCTGAAAAACAGGGTCACTCTCCAGACTGTACCTGTGCTGCCAGTTACAATACCAAAACAAAACAAAACAAAAACAATTCACAGCTGGAAAACCTGCTACTGCAGCTCTGAGAAGCACTACGACATTTTTTTATTTTACACAATTTCCTTTATTCATACCATATACAGACCAGTGAATAGTGTACAAACATTAATGACTGTAGTCATATAATAATTCTGTTCTGCAAAATAAAACAGCAGCATGATTGTCAGTCCACTGACAGGAGCTGTTCTCTTTTTGTTTTTGACTAATTGTGTTGAAAGTAATAATGAGTACCAGTGAACAGTAGGTGGCGTTGTTGAGCCATTTCCAGAAATTTTGCGAGTAAGGGAGCAGGCTCCTCTCAGGCTTTCATTCAGACAGGTGTATTTTCAGGACTGATGGAGAATAGGCTGATCCACCCAGGCTGAAAGGATCTGTTTTGGTCAGCCTTTATGATGAATAATCATGATCCACCTCAGGCTGAAAGGCTCTGTTTTGGTCAGCCTTTATGATTAATAATCATGTTTTCTTCCTTGTCCTCCAGAAGCTATTCACTTCAGAGACACTGTCTCTGTTTTTGCGCCTTTATGAGGTTTCAGTTCGCTTGTGAGTAATAGAGAGTGGTGATAATGATGTTATTAGAGGTCTTTATCATCGCCTTTCATTCTGTGGACATGCCTTACTAACTACATGAGCACACACACACACACGCACACACGTGAACAGACATGCCTCACTAACTACACTCACACACACACACACAGACACACACAGATACACACACACACGTGAACAGACATGCCTTACTAACTACATGAGCACACACACACACACACACGTGAACAGACATGCCTCACTAACTACACTCACACACACACACACAGACACACACAGATACACACACACACAGACGCACACAGACACACACAGATACACACACACACACACGTGAACAGACATGCCTCACTAACTACACTCACACACACACACACACACACGTGAACAGACATGCCTCACTAACTACACTCACACACACACACACAGACACACACAGATACACACACACACACATAGACACACACAGACACACATTACATTACATTACATTATTGGCATTTGGCAGACGCTCTTATCCAGAGCGACATACAACAAAGTGCATACCCATAACCAGGGATAAGTGTGCTGAAAGACCCTAGAGGGAAGTACAATTTCAATTGCTACCCGTACAACAAAGATAAGGACCAGGGCCTATTTTTTATTTTTATTTTAAACAACAAATAAACAAGCAAACAACAAAGCAAAAGTGACCAAACTTAACTATCCAAATACTGCTTACCTAGCCAACTAAAAATACCGAAACACTACGTAAATCACAAAGACAACAGTTAAGGTTCACAGGGAGGTAGGGAGGGATGGGGAGAGGTGCTGCTTGAAGAGGTGTGTCTTCAGTTTGTGCTTGAAGGTGGGGAGAGATTGTACAGTTCTGACCTCAATGGGGAGTTTGTTCCACCACCGTGGAGCCAGAACAGACAGTAGTCGTGAGCGTGAGGTGGAGGTTCAGAGAGGGGGAGGTGCCAAGTGGCCTGTGGGGGTTGAACGAAGAGGTCTGGCAGGGGTGTAGGGTCTGATGACACACACACGTGAACAGACATGCCTCACTAACTACACTCACACTCACACACACAGACACAGACACACACAGACACACACTCACACACAGACACACACACACAGACAAACACACTCACACAGACACACACAGACACACACTCACACAGACACAGACACACACACACACGCACACAGACACAGACACACAGAGACACACTCACACAGACACACACACACACACAGACACACACAGACACACACAGAACATTAGACCCCCTTGTACCATCATGCCCCTTCTTTCATTGGCTACTTCTCAGAATTCCATTTCATCTCAGCCAATCACTCCTGAAGTTCAGACCTTTCAGACTGTCTGCAGTGAAAGAGCACCTTGCGCCTGGGACACACTGACCATTAATAATGAACATTAATGAATGAATAATAATGCTACTGTATTAATTACATAACACCTACAAATAACTATAGATGAAAGAATTTAAATGGAAAAATTTAAAGTGGGAGGGAAAAGGAAGGAAAGACATTTGGAAAGGAGGAGAGAGATGAGCTAAATCATCAGGAGAGAGATGAGCTAAATCATCTGGAGAGCGATGAGCTAAATCATCTGAAGAGAGATGAGCTAAATCATCAGGAGAGAGATGAGCTAAATCATCAGGAGAGAGATGAGCTAAATCATCAGGAGAGAGATGAGCTAAATCATCTGGAGAGGGATGAGCTAAATCATCTGGAGAGAGATGAGCTAAATCATCAGGAGAGAGATGAGCGAAATCATCTGGAGAGAGATGAGCAAAATCATCTGGAGAGAGATGAGCTAAATCATCAGGAGAGAGATGAGCTAAATCATCTGGAGAGAGATTAGCTAAATCATCAGGAGAGAGATGAGCTAAATCATCTGGAAAGAGATAAGCTAAATCATCTGGAGAGAGATGAGCTAAATCATCAGGAGAGAGATGAGCTAAATCATCAGGAGAGAGATGAGCGAAATCATCTGGAGAGAGATGAGCTAAATCATCTGGAGAGAGATGAGCTAAATCATCAGGAGAGAGATGAGCAAAATCATCTGGAGAGAGATGAGTTAAATCATCTGGAGAGAGATGAGCTAAATCATCAGGAGAGAGATGAGCTAAATCATCTGGAGAGAGATGAGCGAAATCATCAGGAGAGAGATGAGCTAAATCATCAGGAGAGAGATGAGCGAAATCATCTGGAGAGAGATGAGCTAAATCATCAGGAGAGAGATGAGCTAAATCATCTGGAAAGAGATGAGCTAAATCATCAGGAGAGAGATGAGCTAAATCATCTGGAGAGAGATGAGCTAAATCATCAGGAGAGAGATGAGCGAAATCATCAGGAGAGAGATGAGCTAAATCATCTGGAGAGAGATGAGCTAAATCATCTGGAGAGAGATGAGCTAAATCATCAGGAGAGAGATGAGCTAAATCATCTGGAAAGAGATGAGCTAAATCATCAGGAGAGAGATGAGCTAAATCATCAGGAGAGAGATGAGCTAAATCATCTGGAGAGAGATGAGCTAAATCATCTGTGGAGGTCAGGGTGTGTGGGGTGAGGAGGTCAGGGTGTGGAGGGGAGGTGAGGGTGTGGAGGGGAGGGTGGGGGCTGGTATCAGAGAGGATAACAGCATTCACCATGTTACGGTTATCACCAGATAACAGCATTCATGGGAGGAGGGAAAGGAGGAGAGGGAGAGGGAGAGGTGGGGGAGAAAGGGAGGAGGTAAAGGGGGAGAGGGAGAGGGAGAGGTGGGGGAGAAAGGGAGGAGGTAATGGGGGAGAGGGAGAGGTGGGGGAGAAAGGGAGGAGGTAAAGGGGGAGAGGGAGAGGGAGAGGTGGGGGAGAAAGGGAGGAGGTAAAGAGGGAGAGGGAGAGGGAGAGGTGGGGGAGAAAGGGAGGAGGTAAAGGGGGAGAGGGAGAGGGGAGGAGTGGTAGACAATAAGAGCTCCCGTGCTGCGTTACATTTATGAGGCTGAATTCTAATAATATAATCTGTTCTGAGTTACAATGTCATATAAAGGTACATTTAGTCTTTGGGAAATAAAGTGATCTTATATCTTATTATCCCTGTAAATTTTCTTCTGTCGTGGGAACAGACAGTTATATCTGAAAAGAAAAATCAGCTTTTATCAAAGAAATCATTTGAATATGGATTTCTTCAAATAAGGTGCATATGCAACACTGGATTCATTCCATAAAACTTTTCACATTTAATATCTTCCTGCTGTTTCGATTCATTTAGTTCTGAGAAACCAGCTTATGTCTATCATACTGCCTGTCTGTCTGTCCTGTCTGTAGTGGATGTAATACAGAAGCTAGCCCCTGAGTTCATACACACTCAGAAACACCCGCCACACACACACACACACACACACACACACACACACTCATAAACACCCACACACAGACACCCACACCCACACACACACACACACACACACACTCATAAACACCCGCCACACACACACACACACACACACACACACACTCATAAACACCCACACACAGACACCCACACCCACACACACACACACACACACACACACACACACTCATAAACACCCACACACAGACACCCACACCCACACACACACACACACTCATAAACAACCGCCACACACACTCACACACACACACACACACACACACTCACACACACACACCCATGCACATGCACACACACACCCACACACACCCACACACGCACACACACCCATACCCACACACACACACATACACACACTCACACTCACACACCCACACACACCCACACCCAAACCCACACACACAACCACACTCACACACACACACACACCCACACACACCCACGCACACACACACACACACACTCACACACACTCACACACACACCACACACACCCGCAGCCCACAGGAAGGCCACAGACACACACACGCACACAGACCATAGGAAGTGCAAAGACACACACACACACACACACTCACACACACACACACTCACACACACACACACACACACACACACACACTCACACACACTCACACACACACACACACACACACTCACACTCACACACTCACACACACACACACATACACACACACACACACACACTCACACTCACACACACACTCACACACACTCACACACACACACACACACACACACTCACACTCACACACTCACACTCACACACACACACTCACACACTCACACACTCACACACACACACTCACACACTCACACACACACACACACACACACTCACACTCACACACACACACTCACACACTCACACTCACACACACACACTCACACACACACACCCATGCACATGCACACACACACCCACACACACCCACACACGCACACACACCCATACCCACACACACACACATACACACACTCACACTCACAAACCCACACACACACACCCACACCCACACCCAAACCCACACACACAACCACACTCACACACACACACACACCCACACACACCCACGCACACACACACACACTCACACCCACGCACACACACACCCACACACACTCACACACACACACAAGCATGACTATTCCCGCAACATAACAAAATTATACAGGTGCACGACACTGAAAAAAAGTCAGTTGGAAATGTTTGTCATAGGACACTTGTGGAGAGGGTAAATCAGGCTCAATCAGATATGATCTGTCAGAGTACCTCACATACCCAGCTGGGGGTCACACAGATAATAATAGCACAGTGCTCTCTGGATCTGTGTCTTAGTGAATAAATAATGTTTGTGAATCCGTGAGATTAAAGGCTCAGGAAGACTGAGCCAGTCTGCACACGCAACAGGCGTGATTCACCCCCCAATCTCCAGTGTCTTCCAGCAGACACAACCTGCACCAGACACGAGTGAGGCTGAGAACACATCATACTACTAGACTAAGAGCAAGAATTATGATGAGAACAATTTTTCAAAAGACATTTTATTTCACATTTTAAACAGTATAAAGTACAGCAATATATAACACTATAACACTAATGTAATCATGATCAAGAAAGAAAAAAGGAGAAAAAACTGAGATCACATTACATTAATGGCATTTGGCAGACGCTCTTATCCAGAGCGACGTACAGTTGATTAGACTAAGCAGGAGACAATCCTCACCTGGAGCTACCGACCTTGCGGGTCCCAGTCATGTACCTTACCCACTACGCTACAGTGTGTGTGTGTGTGTGTGTGTGTGTGTGAGTGTGTGTGTGTGTGTGTGTGTGTGTGTACATGGGTGTGTGCTTGTGTGTTTGTTTGTGTGTGCATCTGTGTGTGTAAATGGTAAATGGTTTCCATTTACATAGCACCTTTATCCAAAGCACGGTACAATTGATTCATTCACCCATTCATACACACACTCAGACTCACACACCAATGGTGATTGGTTGCCATGCAAGGCAGCAACCAGCTCGTCAGGAGCATTTGGGGGTTAGCCGTCTTGCTCAGGGACACTTCAACAAGCCCAGGGCAGGATCAAACCAGCAACCCTCCAACTGCCAGATGACTAATCTTACCACCTGAGCCAATGCCGCCCCTGTGCGTGTGTCTGTGTGTGCATATGTGTTTGTTTGCATCTGTGTGTGCACCTGTATGTGTGTGTGCCTCTGTGTGTGCATCTGTGTGTGTGTGTGCGTCTGTGTGTGCATCAGTGTGTGTGTGTCTGTGTGTGTGTTTGTGTTTTTGCCTACACTATAAAGTCTTGAAATCCTCTGGTGTGGTCATGTTTCAGCTATAAGCTGGTCGTTACAATATAAATACAGCTGCTTCAAAAGATAAAAATATCACGCAGCACAGGGTGAAGTTTTAACTGAACCTGCCCCTGTGTCTTGAGAGGATTACATTGTGCCCTACCAACTAATTAGACTCTGTAAACAAAAACCCACAGCGTCCGCTGCCCCCAACTCCGAAAGGCCATGACATTTCATAGCTTTTACACAGACCTGTCGCTGTGGTAGGGGAGGTGGATCGGGCAAAACACAAGATTAACCCGTGTGTCAAACCCCAAACACAAGATTAACCCGTCAGTTAAACCCTAAACACAAGATTAGCCCGTCAGTTAAACCCTAAACACAAGACGAACCCATCTGTCAAATCCACACACAAGATTAACCCATCTGGCAAACCAAAACACAAGATTTAGAGATCTCTAAATGCAGATGTCTGGTTCTTTAGTGAGAGTGAGATCTCTAAATGTGTCAGGTAGGTTCTGTGTTTCCTGTTTCCTGTTTTCTGTTTTCTGTTTAAGTCATTAGCATGTTCGTGTATTGTATCTGTGCTTACCATAGTCTGTTTCCTGTTCGTTTCATTCATTAATTTGTTTCATCTGTGTCTCGTTTCATGTCTCTGCCTCCCCAGTCCTTGTATGTACTTCCTACCTGTCTCTGTCATTAATTCCACCTGTTTCTCATTTTGAGTTCTTTGTCGGATTGTTGTATGCCCTGACCATACTTTCCTGTGTTATATTCTGCCTGACATCTGTTGTGATCTGTTTTGTCTCATACCACCGATTATTGGATTACCCTCTTGTTCTGTTGTGACCCACTGTGGTTGGACCTTGTTTGGATTTTTTCCTTTTGATTTTGGATTCTGTTTATGTTTGAACTGCCTGTTTTCTACCTGTGCCTGTGACCGCTACTATTCTCTGGACTACCTGTGTTGTTGCTGTTTGCTTGGATTCTGAACCTTTTTGTGGACATTTGATTACAAGCTGCCTATTCCTTGCCATTCCTGTTTGCTGGTTATCAAACCCTGCCTGTTTGAACTACGACGAAGAAAATAAAGACTTGAACTTTATCTCCTGTGGTCCTGCTATTGGGTTCATTGTTCTGAAGCCTTCCAACATGCATGGATGTCCAGTGTATTGGATGACAGACTAATCTTTTGAATGGTGGAGAAAAATCCCTTTTTAACTGTTCAACAGATCAAGAACAGGATGTAGGTGTAGATGTGTCAAAGATGACCATCAAGAGATGACTATGCCAACATAATCTCAGAGGGTTCACGACAACATGCAAACTCCTGGCAAACCTCAGCAATAGATGTTTGCAATAATGTACATAAAACCTGTAGAATTCATGAGAAATAGCTCATGATTCAAAGCATACCACCTCATCTAGCGTACCACCAGTACAGGCCTGGCAGAGCATCACCAGGGAAGATACCCAGCTTCTGGTGATGTCTACGGGCCGTAGACTTCAGTCAGTCATTGATTACAAAGGATTTGCAACATCCATCCATCCATCCATCATCACCCGCTTATCCGGAGTCGGGTTGCGGTGGCAGTAGGCAAAGCTGGGTATTCCAGGCGTCCCTCTCCCCAGCAACGCATTCCAGCTCCTCCTGGGGGATCCCGAGGTGTTCCCCGGCCAGGAGAGATATATGATCTCTCCAGCGGGCTCTGGGTCTACCTCGGGGTCTCCGCCCAGTTGGACGAGCCCAGAAAACCTCCAAAGGGAGGCACCTGGGAAGCATCTTGATCAGATGCCCGAACCACCTCAATTGGCTCTTTTCGACGCAAAGGAGCAGCGGCTCTACTCCGAGCTCCCTCCGGATGTCCGAGCTCCTCACCCTATCTCTAAGGCTGAGCCCGGCCACCCTACGGAGGAAGCTCATTTCGGCCACTTGTATACGCAATCTTGTTCTTTCGGACACTACCCAAAGCTTGTGACCATAGGTGAGGGTTGGGACGTAGATCGACCGGTAAATCGACCCTCTTCACCACGACGGTCCAGTGCAACACCCGCAGTACTGCTGACGCTGCACCGATTTGCCTGTCGATCTCACGCTCCCTTCTACCCTCACTCGTGAACAAGACCCCGAGATACTTGAACTCCTTCACTTGGGGCAAAGACTCGTTCACAACCCGGAGGGAGCAATCCACAGTTTTCCGGCAGAGAACCATGGCCTCGGACTTGGAGGTGCTGACTCTCATCCGGGCCGCTTCACACTCGGCTGCAAACTGCTCCAGTGCGTGCTGAAGGTTACGGTCTGATGAAGCCAGACGTTCCCAGTTCACCCTCACTACATGTTTGGGTTTACTGGGTCTGTCCGGCAGCCTCCCCGCCCACTTGATCCAACTCACCACCAGGCGGTGATCAGTTGACAGCTCTGCTCCTCTCTTCATCCGAGTGTCCAAGACATACGGCCGCAGGTCTGATGATACGACCACAAAGTCGATCATCGATCTTTGGCCTAAGGTGCTCTGGTACCAAATACACTTGTGAGCTACCCTATGCTCGAACATGGTGTTTGTTATCGACAATCCATGACCAGCACAGAAGTGCAATAACAAGACACTGCTCGGGTTCAGATCAGGCAGGCTATCCCTCCCAATCACCCCCCTCCAGGTATCTCCATCATTGCCCACGTGAGCGTTGAAGTCACCCAGCAGAACTATGGAGTCTCCGGGTGGCACCCTTTCCAGGATGCCGCCCAGTGACTCCAAGAAGGCCGGATACTCTGAACTGCCGTTTGGTGCATAAACACAAATGACAGTCAGAGATTTACCCCAGCGACACATAGTCGCAGAGAGGCGACCCTCTCGTTCCCCGGGTGGAGCTCCAACACAGTGGCGCTCAGCTGGTGGCTTGTGAGTATCCCGAGAACATTGCGGCGGTGACCCAGTCATGCAGGTTCTTCCTATACAACATACGGAGAATCCGCCCCTTTCTCACCCCCTACTCGACCCAGCTCCTGGTCCAAGCGATGGTTCTGTCCCGCCTGGACTACTGCAATTCCCTCTTGGCTGGCCTCCCAGCGTCCGCCATCAGACCCCTCCAACTTATCCAGAATGCAGCAGCTCGTCTGGTCTTCAACCTTCCCAAATACTCACGTCACCCCCCTGCTTACTTCCCTCCACTGGCTGCCTGTCATGGCGCGCATCAAATTCAAAACATTGGTGCTAGCCTTCCAAGCAGTTAAGGGGTCTTCCCCAGCTTACCTACAAAAAATCATCAGACCCTACACCCCTGCCAGACCTCTTCGTTCAAAAAAAAAAAAAAAAAAAATAGGCCCTGGTCCTTATCTTTGTTGTACGGGTAGCAATTGAAATTGTACTTCCCTCTAGTGCACTTACCCCTGGTTATAGGTATGCACTTTGTTGTATGTCGCTCTGGATAAGAGATTCTGCCAAATGCCAATAATGTAATGTAATGTAATCCCCACACCCGCCCGGCGCCTCTCACCTAGAGTAACTCCAGAAAAGAACAGAGTCTAGCCCCTCTCCAGGAGTTTGGTTCCAGAACCAGTACTGTGCGTGGAGGTGAGCCCAACTATATCTAGTTGGTACCGCTCCGCCTCCCGCACTAGCTCCAGTTCCTTCCCCACCAGAGAGGTGACGTTTCACATCCCCAGAACCAGTCTGCGACGCAGAGGATCAGCATGCCCGGATCCCCGCCTTTGCCTACTGCCCGTTGGGCAAAGCACCCGACTCCGATGCCGACCCCTGCAGGTGGTGAGCCATGGGATAAGGCCCGCCACCAGACGCTCGCCGACGAGCTCCCCTCCCGGGTCTGGCTCCAGAAGGGGGCCCCGGTTTCCCTTTTCCGGGCGAGGTAACTGGGTCATTGTGTGGCCGTATCATGGAGTCTTTGAATCGCTCTTAGTCTGGCCCCTCCCCCGGGACTAATTTGCCTTCGGAGACCCTACTGGGGGCTAATAGTGCCCCTGACAACCTAGCTCCCAGGATCACCGGGACACACAAACCCCTCCACCACGTTAAGGTGGCGATTCCTTGGAGAGGATTTGCAACAAACAAATGAATATAATAACTTTATGCATAAAAAGGGTTGAAATTCCTGCATGTAAAAACCCTCAAATTAAAGCTGAATATCTGCACTTTAGTCACAAATTGATTCTTATTTCAACTATTTGCTGGAGTACAGAGTGTAAACAACAAATATGTCCCTGTCCAAATACTTATGGACTGGATCCTTGGACCTATGTTGTTGTGGACTTGTCCCCTGGCAGAGTCTCTCAAGCTGAAGAGGCCTGGGCTGAGGACCCAGATGAACAGGATCAACACTTATTCACTTCTCTTGTCATTATGGGAGCAGGGATACTCACGGGTGGGAGCAGGGATACTCACAGGTCCCTGGCTGGTGGTCACTCATGGGTGGGTGCACGTCAGGTTCTGTGTTTTTGGTAACTTTATTGTTTTTCATATTCCTGTCTGGTTTCCGTTTACATTCATTGGTCATTGCACTCGTCCTGCCCTGTGATGTCTGTGCTGGAGTCACTACCCTGTCACTGTCTGCATGATTCACTATGTGTTTCCCACGATTCACTCTCACCTCACTCCCATGCCCTGCCTAGGTTGTCTCATTCCCCTGTGTATTTAAACCTGTCCTTTTCAGTTTCTCTTTGCTAGTTCGTCTTTCTGTGATTCTGTTCCCTACCCCGGTTCTAGCTTCCCCACACCTCTGCCCTGTTCTGCTCATTTCTGCTCTGTTTTGTTTTTGGATTTTCTGGTCTTGATCTCTGCCTGCTTTGCATTTTTTGGATTTGTACCTTTGCTTG
The DNA here is from genome assembly GCF_963514075.1 of Conger conger. Classification (NCBI taxonomy): domain Eukaryota; kingdom Metazoa; phylum Chordata; class Actinopteri; order Anguilliformes; family Congridae; genus Conger; species Conger conger. The sequence goes on along the minus strand of NC_083763.1, from coordinate 79,240,908 downwards.
TCTGTCTCCTGGGTTTTTGAACACTGCCAGTACGCTCTGCCTGCCCCACATGTGCCTGTCTGCCTGGATCTCGACCACAGCCCATTTGTGGATCACGTTTTGGATCTGCCCCTTGTCATTAAAGCCTGCCTGATTATGTTATGCGCAGTCTGCATTTGGTTCCTTTGAATCCTGACAGAGCAGGGATACTCACGGGTAGGAGCAGGGATACTCATGAGTCCCTGGCTGGTGGCCACTCAGTTGAGGTTTACTGCAGTGGATGAGAGGGATGATTGGCAATTCAACACTGTATTCTTGTGTATTTCAGGCATATCAGTAGAGCCACAGGTGATATGTAAAATATAAATGAACATGCAGTATCCTGTCATACATCATAAATATCATACTGTTTACAGGTACGTCACAGTGAATCATACTGTGATATGAATTTTAGAAATGGTAAGAAATTACATATGAATTACTCTGTTATAGGGAAAAACTATGATATGTGTATACATTTAAGTGAATGTTACATTACATTATTGGCATTTGGCAGGACCAGGGCCAATTTTTTATTTTTTTTAAATCAACAAATAAACAACAAAGCAAAAGTGACCAAACTTAGCTATCCAAATATTGCTTACCTAGCCAACTAAAAATACCGAAACACTACGTAAATCACAAAGGCAACAATTAAGGTTCACAGGGAGGTAGGGAGGGATGGGGAGAGGTGCTGCTTGAAGAGGTGCGTCTTCAGTTTGCGCTTGAAGGTGGGGAGAGATTCTACAGTTCTGACCTCAACGAGGAGTTTGTTCCACCACCGTGGAGCCAGAACAGACAGTAGTCGTGAGCATAAGGTGGAGGTTCGGAGAGGGGGAGGTGCCAAGCGGCCTGTGGAGGCTGAACGAAGAGGTCTGGCAGGGGTGTAGGGTCTGATGATTTTTTGTAGGTAAGCTGGGGAAGACCCCTTAACTGCTTGGAAGGCTAGCACCAATGTTTTGAATTTGATGCGAGCCATGACAGGCAGCCAGTGGAGGGAAGTAAGCAGGGGGGTGACGTGTGAGTATTTGGGAAGGTTGAAGACCAGACAAGCTGCTGCATTCTGGATAAGTTGGAGGGGTCTGATGGCGGACGCTGGGAGGCCAGCCAAGAGGGAATTGCAGTAGTCCAGGCGGGACAGAACCATCGCTTGGACCAGGAGCTGGGTCGAGTAGGGGGTGAGAAAGGGGTGGATTCTCCGTATGTTGTATAGGAAGAACCTGCATGACCGGGTCACCGCCGCAATGTTCTCGGAAAGGGACAGTCTGCTGTCCATCACCACGCTGAGGTTCCTTGCACTGGGTGATGGCGTGAGTGTGGTATCCCCGAGGGAAATGGAGAGATCCAGGTGGGGAGAGGTATTAGCAGGAATGAATATCATTTCAGTCTTGCCTGGGTTGAGCTTTAGACTCTGGATGTCACTCAGGCAAGCAGAGATACGGGCAGAAACCTGTGTATCAGATGATGGGAATGAGATGAGTCAGGTATCATCCGCATAGCAGTGGTAGGATAGCTCATGTGCAGTGATCACAGGGCCAAGGGAACGAGTGTAAAGAGAAAAAAGAAGCGAGCCTAGGACTGAGCCCTGGGGAACTCCTGTGGCAAGGGGCCGAGGTGTCGATACCGTACCAGCCCAGGCAACCTGGAAGGAGCGACCAAAGAGGTAGGACTCAATCCAGTCCAGTGCCTTGAGGAGAGAGGAGAAAATGGAGAACAGTTTCCGGGGGTTAGAAGCGGAGTTCTGAATTTGTGTCTGATAGTATTTTGCTTTGGCAGCAGTGACAGCAGAAGAGAATGCCGCCAAGAGAGACTGATAAATTGTGAGGTCTGAAGGGTCTCTTGATTTTCCCCATTTCCTCTCCGCTGCTCCGCTGCAGCTGGTCCTGGAGGTATGGAGGGTGTCAGATATCCAAGGACTGGGAGGGGATGGGCAAGGTGGCTTTGAGACAGGGGGACAGAGAGAGTCAAAGGCGGAGGAGAGAGATGAAAGGAGGGTGGCAGATGCAGAGTCAGTGGGGAGTTTCGAGAGGGGGGAGTGAGGCAGTGACAGTGCTGGCAAAGGAAGAGGGTGAGAGGGAGCGGAGGTTACAGCGGGCTGAGGAAGTGTGGGTGGGAGGAGGGGGAGGAGGATGGGGAGGAAGAGGGAAGGAGAATGAGATGAAGTGGTGATCAGATGTATGCAGAGAGGTAACCGTGAAATCGGAGCATGAGCAGTTCCTCACAAAGACAAGGTCTATATTGCCCGCCTTGTGGGTTGGAGGAGAGTGTTGCAGGGAGAGGCCGAAGGAGAGGATTAGCGGTAGGAAGGCAGCAGCCTGGGAGGCTTCAAGGTGGATGTTGAAGTCTCCAAGGAGAATCAGTGGGGTGCCATCCTCAGGGAAGGAGCTGAGAAGGGTGTCTAGCTCATCAAGGAAGTTTCCCAGAGGCTCTGGAGGACGGTAGATAACTGCAATGAAAAGGTTAGTAGGGTAGGATACTGCAACAGAATGGAATTCAAACGTGGATATGGACAGGTCAGAGAGGGGGAGAAGAGAGAATTTCCATGAGGGGGAAATTAAAAGACCAGTACCACCGGCACGGCCGGAAGGCCGGGGAGTGTGCGAGAAGGAGAAGGAGGATGAGAGGGCAGCGGGAGTGGCGGTGTTGTCAGGTGTGATCCAGGTCTCCGTGAGGGCAAGGAATTGTAGGGACTGGAGGGAGGCATATGCAGGGATAAAGTCAGCCTTCCGAGTGGCAGACTGGCAGTTCCATAGTCCCCCTGTGACAGCAAAGTCCTCACAGGGGGTCAGCGGGGGGTAGCTGAGGTTTGAGGGGTCTTCGAGGGAGAGAGCAGACTGGGATGGGGTGAAACATAACATCACAAACTGGGACGGAGCGTCGCTCTGACACGCCTATTTAAATGGCCTACAATTGCTCACAAGCAATATCAAATCAAAACTAATCTACTGATAAATTCCACAGCTATTTAAACTATTTAAGGCAAACGTTCAATCACTCTACAGGTATGCAACTAGTAGAAGTGATTAACAGCAATAGACAAACAAACTGGCTCAAACCCTAACCCTTGCTGTTCAAATTAGCAATTTAAAATCAAACGTTACCGCGTCATTATATTATTATATTATTATATTTATAGTTATAGTTATTATATTAAAGAGGACATTACAGTAACTGTCGTTACAAGCTCCCAGAGGAATCCACGGCATGGTGAGCAGAAGCCGTCTCTGATTCTTCATGGAGTCAGACGGCTTTCTTTTGTGTGAGTAAAATCTCACAAACTAGCTCATCATCCAGTCTCCATGTCCCAGGTTATACAGAATATTTCCAATTTAATATCCAACTCAATATTTCAAAGATATTTCCCAGCAGGATGGTATGATTAGTGCATCCTGCATGTTAGTGATTTCCTGAGGATTGAGTGATTTCCTGGCACGGAAAATAACTAAAGATGTTCAGGCAACATTTACCGCACAGGAGAGCTGAAATGTCCAACATTTACGTATATGATGAAGAGTTACAATAATAACCCTGATATGGAAACACAGTCACACTGACATGAGAATGCACATCTGTTCTTCTATCCTCAGGGAATGTAGCAGGTTCTCTCAGCTCTGTCACACAAACACATGAGGTTTTACTTCAGTTCTCTCAGCTCTGTCACACAAACACATGAGGTTTTACTTCAGTTCTCTCAGCTCTGTCACACAAACACATGAGGTTTTACTTCAGTTCTCTCAGCTCTGTCACACAAACACATGAGGTTTTACTTCAGTTCTCTCAGCTCTGTCACACAAACACATGAGGTTTTACTTCAGTTCTCTCAGGACTGAAACGCCGAAAGTTAAATGCCTTGGTACTGGCCTCCAGGGCGACATGGCTCAGGCAGTAAGAGCAGTCGTCTCATTGGCTCAGGCAGTAAGAGCGGTCGTCTCATTGGCTCAGGCAGTAAGAGCAGTCGTCTCATTGGCTCAGGCAGTAAGAGCGGTCGTCTCATTGGCTCAGGCAGTAAGAGCAGTCGTCTCATTGGCTCAGGCAGTAAGAGCAGTCGTCTCATTGGCTCAGGCAGTAAGAGCGGTCGTCTCATTGGCTCAGGCAGTAAGAGCGGTCGTCTCATTGGCTCAGGCAGTAAGAGCAGTCGTCTCATTGGCTCAGGCAGTAAGAGCAGTCATCTCATTGGCTCAGGCAGTAAGAGCAGTCGTCTCATTGGCTCAGGCAGTAAGAGCAGTCATCTCATTGGCTCAGGCAGTAAGAGCAGTCGTCTCATTGGCTCAGGCAGTAAGAGCAGTCATCTCATTGGCTCAGGCAGTAAGAGCAGTCGTCTCATTGGCTCAGGCAGTAAGAGCAGTCGTCTCATTGGCTCAGGCAGTAAGAGCAGTCGTCTCATTGGCTCAGGCAGTAAGAGCAGTCGTCTCATTGGCTCAGGCAGTAAGAGCAGTCGTCTCATTGGCTCAGGCAGTAAGAGCAGTCGTCTGGCAGTTGGAGGGTTGCCGGTTCGATCCCCCGCCCGGGCTGTGTCGAAGTATCCCCGAGCAAGACACCTAACCCCCAAATGCTCCTGACGAGCTGGTCGGAGCCTTGCATGGCAGCCAATCGCCGTCGGTGTGTGAGTGTGTGTATGAATGGGTGAATGAGTAGCATCAATTGTACAGCGCTTTGGATAAATGCCAACCATTTACCATTTAGATCCACCACACCTCCATTCAGACCCTACAGTCCGACCGGATGTCTCTGCTCTGTGGCCTGGGGGAGACTGATGCTGGCTCCTAACCCCCCTCCATGTTGTGGTTCTTAGTTTGAATAGCTGATTAGGTTTGCGCTGTGGTTCTTAGTTTGAATAGTTAGCATAGCACAGTCAGCATGGTTACTATTTGCAGTTAGTTTTCATGCTTTAATGATGCATTGTTACTTACTGGTCTGATAGAATTGTTAATGTTGTTAACCTGGTCTGGCCCCATTGCTCATACTGTATTAAGTAGGTGAACCAGGCTTCTCCTCTATTGTAAGTCAAATGTAATTCACTGTGTTTAGTATGTGGTGGTCAGTGGCTCATTCTGTGTTGCATTTTATCAGATTCTTCTGCATTTACCTCAGGACACTTTCCTGCTCATTAGATTATTCTCTTTACACAAACTGGGTTCAGTACTTTACTTTGTTTAGTGTCTAACTGTGTGTGAGGAGGCCTTCTACTTCTAATTACAATTTAGTAATCTCCGCTAGCTGGTTTAATTGGCCCAAATTTAATTCCTGATGTAATTCATTCCTGTATGAACTAAACATATCCAGACGCATTCATCTCTGTGAGGGATTGGCTCATTGCTCATGACTCTTTCTAACTTGATTGTAAATATCCTGTTCACCATTCCCCCATCACCCACACAGTAGCACACATATTTCATCCATTCAGAACAAATATGAATGACAGAAAATACCCTTCTGAATTATTCAGTTTGTGTAGTTTACTGTGTGTTGCTATTATACTGCTTCCTTCTTGACTTATTTAGTTGCTTTATTTGTTATTTTGCTTTGTTTGGTTGGAAACATAAGCTTGCCAATTAAACCAGACCACTGTATGAGTCCTCCTTCTCCTGCAGTGTAACACGTTCTAAAGGGGCGTGGCATGCAGGATACTGAACCAATCATGGCCTCCCCCCAGTACACAATATTAGCCTGATATTCGTAGGGAGGATATGGAAAGTTGGCAGTACTTGTAGTAGACAGTACATATTTTGGAGGACACACCAGTTAGGAGGCTGTGTCGGGCAGAACCATAAATCATCTGGGGATTTTATGTACGCAACATTTAGAGGAAATTTTGCCTACTTAATTTCTAACCCAGTCTACTAAATGCCAACCGTTTACCATTTATGTACGCAATAGTCAGCAGGTACGCTGTTTTGGACATGACCCTGGTGCATGAGTAAGCCTACAACCTGCTCCCTGGATGCCATGGTGATGATATTGATGATGATGATGATGAATGTTCTCTCCTCCCCAACATTGATCCCCCCTCCCCTCCCCCCCCCCCTTTCCCCGTCTGCAGTCCTGAGAGTCACGTTGTGTTAGGGTTAGAGCGCTGTCACGCTGTCACGCTGTCACTCTGTCACTCTCTCACTCTGTCACGCTGTCACACTCTCACGCTGTCACACTCTTACTCTGTCACACTCTCACTCTGTCACTCTGTCACACTGTCACACTCTCACTCTCACTCTCACTCTGTCACTCTGTCACGCTGTCACTCTGTCACTCTGTCACTCTGTCACTCTGTCACTCTGTCACACTCTCACGCTGTCACACTGTCACACTGTCACTCTGTCACACTCTCACTCTGTCACACTCTCACTCTGTCACACTCTGTCACTCTGTCACACTCTGTCACTCTGTCACACTCTCACTCTGTCACTCTGTCACTCTGTCACACTCTCACTCTGTCACACTGTCACGCTGTCACACTGTCACACTCTCACTCTGTCACACTCTCACACTGTCACGCTGTCACACTCTCACTCTGTCACACTGTCACACTGTCACTCTGTCACACTCTCACTCTGTCACACTGTCACACTGTCACACTCTCACTCTGTCACTCTGTCATTCTGTCACTCTGTCACTCTGTCACACTGTCAGTCTGTCACTCTGTCACACTGTCACTCTGTCACACTGTCACACTCTCACATTGTCACTGTCACTGTCACATTGTCACTCTGTCACACTCTCACTCTGTCACACTGTCACACTCTCACTCTGTCACTCTGTCATTCTGTCACTCTGTCACTCTGTCACACTGTCAGTCTGTCACACTGTCACACTGTCAGTCTGTCACACTGTCACTCTGTCACACTGTCACACTCTCACATTGTCACTGTCACTGTCACACTCTCACTCTGTCACAGTCACACTGTCACACTCTCACTCTGTCACAGTCACACTGTCACACTGTCACGCTTGTTTCGGTTGATCTTATTTGGATTAAATGCTTAAATTAGGTGTGTAGGTCTTTTTAAAATCACTAGGCAATTTTTTGATATCACTGGATGTGTTTGGCTCCAGCCTATGTTTCCCAGAAGGTAATGGGCACTCAAACTCCATCCTTGAACGCAGAGACTGGTTAATGGACGGCCACCCAGCCAGGCAATCACATAACTCTCCCACGAAAATATGGTAACGTTAGCATAAGGAACCTAATTTGGCGAGCCTGGGCGATATGATGGACAGGACTTCGGCGAGGACGAGCTTTTCGATTTCGACGAAGAAATACATCCTTACAGTTTTGAACCGGGATTTACAGAGGAAGAAATGTGTGGGCGAGGGAGACAGACAGCCAAAGCTAACCAAGAGGTACATTTTAATAAAGTGTTTATAGCATCTTTTATATCATCTCAATAATACACAGTCAATGACGGAATTTCCATATATGTATATGTAACCACACCCTCTGCCCCCCCCCCCCCCTCAACCACACCCTAAAAGTAAAAAGTGCTGTTCCAGATTTTACTCCATGCAGTTATTCAGCTAACTCCGTAATCCTGCTTTGTGGGTTTTACTCAGTGCAGTTATCCAGCTAACTCCGTAATCCTGCTTTGTGGATTTTACTCAGTGCAGTTATCCAGCTAACTCCATAATCCTGCTTTGTGGGTTTTACTCAGTGCAGTTATCCAGCTAACTCCGTAATCCTGCTTTGTGGATTTTACTCAGTGCAGTTATCCAGCTAACTCCATAATCCTGCTTTGTGGGTTTTACTCAGTGCAGTTATCCAGGTGTCGCCACAATAAGATCCATACAGCCGTTGGGCCCTTGAGCAAGGCCTTTAACCCTGCATTGCTCCAGGGGAGGATTGTCTCCTGCTTAGTCTAATCAACTGTATGTTGCTCTGGATAAGAGTGTCTGCCAAATGCCTGTAATGTAATGTAATGTAATTGTGGCATCCTGGCATGTATTATCTATAGGTCTATTGCATTACAGTGTGTCATGAACTTTAAAAATTTCCTACAAGCCTTTGTTGCCTGACATTATATTCTGTGGTTTATTCATTCATTCCATTAATTATGTTAATAGTTTATATAATTGTATGGTTATTTGTGTTGATATATTTCCAGTTATCTACAATTTCCTTGTTTTTGTTTATTTTTGTAAAAACAATGATGGATTGTTATGGATGGAGTATTAAAATAATTGTTGACAGTGCATATTTATCCATTCCGAATGTGATCATTTCAAACTTCAGATCTCTGCAGTTGAATTGGTCACCCGCATAGCTCGGATGTATGGTTTAATAAAGACGTACGCTCCAATGTTTCCATCACCGCTGAACTGCGTAATTGACCGTGGCAAAGGAAAAGCCGGGGGAGTTCGTGTGTAACTACCGTGACGCGACTTGGAGCGACTGATGCAGAGGAAAGGGTGTGACCACGCGCTTTAAAATGTTCCGTTCGCCTGTCAGTCCACAGAACCAGAAAGAGCAAGAGGGGAACTGGCATCATCAACAGACGAAAATACCACACAAGCAGAGATGGTGGCGAAGTCAACGCAGTGCAGCCAGGACGGCGCGCGCAGCGGTACACTGAGCAACATCTGCAGCAGCGCGCGGAGGAGACCACACTGCGCCACGCTCGCGGTCCTCCTCATCACCGCCGTGTCCGTCTGCAGAAGTAAGTCGCGATCGGGGAATATCGCGATTGGGTTTCATTAATTTAATTAGAATAAATAACGAATAAGAAAATTAAACCTATATTTATTCATGTTGTTAACTTCTATGGTTCAAACTGGTTACATTGCAAATACCTAAACTAAAAAATGTGTTTTAGCACAAGCGCATTGGCACAGGTAACTGCTGATGGATAGAATATAACTGTATCCCTGATATTAACCCTTTATATTATATATATATATATATTAACCCTGATTCATTAGATGGGTACGCACCCTTACATGCTGTTCAGCTTCCTCTGGGGTTTCGAAGGAAAACGGGTTAATTTCAGTTTATCCGTTTACTTTATTAATATGAATAAAATATTTATACAATGCAGTACAATATACAAATCAATAATAATAATAATAATAATAATAATAATAATAATAATAATAAATCACACATTTTGGGTTGATTGCCGATCAAAATACGCGACTTTTTGAGCTTGAATATTGTTCTGAATATAAAGTCAAAATGTTAATATCGACTAATTTGAACATAACAATTCCCCCAGAAAAATTCAGTTGCTTTCTAGGACTTCACGGGTGCGATGGTGCTACTAAAATTCCTTTCAGTTGGCAACACCTGGAGACTTTATTAGTGACAAGCAGTTCAAAATGACATCACAACCACCTGTTTCAACACATTTTATGGACTATTATGAAAATTAAGGTAATTAATAAATCCGAGACTATAATACAAAAATGTTTGTTAGTTTCGTGTTTTCGCTCAGGTCCGCTGGGAGCGGTGTAAAGGGGGCTGTACCTGCGCGCGACGGTCTTGTTTGATCCCGCGTGCAGATTAACATCATGCCGTATGCATTATCTGTAATGTTCCAAACCAGATGATCGTAAATTTACCAAGGAAATGAAAAAAGGTACCGCTCCAATTGGATCGCTCAGTTTATCAAAATTAGCTAATTACTTTCTACTGCTGTTCGTCCAGCAGTTGGCCTACAGTACGAACAGAACGGAACCATTCACCGCTGCTCAGAAACTCGCTCCTATCGCTACTCGGACAGTCTCTGTGTTAAAAGTTTCAGCTCGGCCATTCTGTCAGTATGTGGCGAGTCGGATTAGGATTTTCAAGAGATTATTTAATTATTTAATTCAATACTGTGTGGATTCCATGCAGATGTGAGTGTTTGGGTTAAGTGTAATGCTATGATCGATCTGATCTCTCAGGTGCCCTGTCATTCGTTTCTCTCCTGGTTTTGGTAAATTATGGATCACCGTTCTTACTACACGAGGACATGATTGGCTGTCCATGATTGATGTCCCCGGAGGCCGTGTGTGATTGGCTGCCCACACTAAGCCTACAGGATGCAGGGATGTAATAGGCTGCTTTAATTGACGTTGCTTAACAGTGAAAAGCAGGGCTGCAGATCCTGGCTGGATAAGCTCCTCCCCAGAGCGCAGATGGTGTAATGTGTGACGGTGATTGGCTCATTCCCATCACTTATTTTATCTGTCCTCCTCGTTCCTGACCTGGAAGGACCTAGGAGCAAGGAGCCTCCCAAAGGAGGCTTGAGCAAGGAGACAGGAGCACAAGAGAAGTGCTTTTCAAACGTTGTCAAACGATCAACCCGTGGATCCAGCTCTCCCCATCTGCCACATCAGTGAAAAAGGTGGCTTCAAACTGACACTTGAAAGAGTGAGGTCGCTCCATTTTCCTAACACACATGCCAGGGACTGTGGTCCTCCTGCCACCTCCTCGCTCCTCCGGGGGGAGGAAAGGGGGTGAGGAGAAGAAGGAGGTAAAAACAGCAGTTAGACTCTAGTGATTGGCAGACAGTTTAAAGCTCACAAATCCCGGTGGTTAAGGGAGGTATTGCAAAATTACAATTTTGTTACTACTATTAATGTTGTTATTGGTAATCGTTCTATATTTGGATGATGATACTCATAATATATATAGATTATAATGGGTAGGGAACTGGGCTTGTAAGCTAAAGACGGCGGCTTTGATTCCCAGGTAGATTACTGTCATTGAGCTGCTTACTTGCATATCAGAACTACGCCCTGTTCCACAAAGCCGGGTTATCGAGTGAGCCAGATAACTGCACAAAGCCAATCTCAGAACTATTCTTTTACGTCTGCCCATGCTCCAGATTTGGTTGTGGTCCAGGTTTTACTCAATGCAACTTTGTGGACTAGGGACGTGCTTTAGGATACTGTATCTGATATGCTGTTGGGTTTTGGGGTGCAGGGCTGATATGCTGTAGGGTTTTGGGGTACAGTGCTGGGGAGAATGTGGCCTGCTCTACAGTCATCTTCAGATTTAAGGCCTATGACCAACACACACAGACACACACACACACACACACACACACACATTCATAACATGGCATGACATAATAAAGCAGAATGACAAGAACAGGCCATCCAGTTCAGAAATGCTCACCTTTTCCTACCACTAAAGTGTGCTACAGGTTTGGGTATAGTTACCTTTATCTGTGTGGCTGATCTCTGTGCCTGATACAGGTATAGTTACCTGTATATCTGTGCCTGATACAGGTTGAGTTACCTGTATATCTGTGCCTGATACAGGTTGAGTTACCTGTATATCTGTGCCTGATACAGGTTGAGTTACCTGTATATCTGTGCCTGATACAGGTTGAGTTACCTGTATATCGTTGTCTGATACAGGTTGCGTTACTTGCATATCTGTGCCTGATACAGGTTGAGTTACCTGTATATCTGTGCCTGATACAGGTTGAGTTACCTGCATATCTGTGCCTGATACAGGTTGAGTTACCTGTATATCTGTGCCTGATACAGGTTGCGTTACCTGTATATCTGTGCCTGATACAGGTTGAGTTACCTGCATATCGTTGTCTGATACAGGTTGCGTTACCTGTATATCTTTGTCTGATACAGGTTGCGTTACCTGTATATCTGTGCCTGATACAGGTTGAGTTACCTGTATATCTTTGTCTGATACAGGTTGCATTACCTGTATATCTTTGTCTGATACAGGTTGCGTTACCTGTATATCTGTGTCTGATACAGGTTGCGTTACCTGTATATCTGTGCCTGATACAGGTTGCGTTACCTGTATATCTATGCCTGATACAGGTTGCGTTACCTGTATATCTGTGCCTGATACAGGTTGTGTTACCTGTATATCTGTGCCTGATACAGGTGCTCCGGTGGTTCTTGAAGGCCCAGCAGTGCGGCAGGAGCTCCAGATCCGGAGACAGGTGGGTGGGAGTGCAGTTGAGGGGTGGGGTTTAAACACCTCATGCAAGAGTTTGATTACGTCAGATATATGTGTGACAGCTGCTTTCTCTTCTCCACCTCTCCCCTTGCACCTCTCCCCTTCCCCCTCTCTTCTCCCACTCTTTCTCTCTCCATCTCCCTCCTCAGATAAACCATGTCTGCTCCTCACTGCTCTCTCTGCAACAGCGGCCTCAGGTCAGGAACTGTGGTTCCACAGTTATGATGTTCTAGAGTTCTTGGATTCCATTGTTCCAGTGTGCTGGAGTTCCATGGTTCTATTGTCCCATGGCTATGTGTATCAGGGTTCTGGGGTTCCATGGCTATGTGTATCAGGGTTCTGGGGTTCCATGGTTATGTGTATCAGGGTTCTGGTGTTCCATGGTTCTAGTATTCCAGGGTTGTGGGGCTCCATAGTTACAGTGTATCAGGGGGGTTATGATATTCTGGGCACTACATTGTGGATGAGACTGAGTTCTGTTTCAGCTGTGACTCCTGTCTGTTCTAACTGCAGTTTCTTCTGTGACTCCTGTTGCTAGGTACCAGACTCCTTGGAAGAACTTTGCTTCCTGGTCATGGGGGGTATGAGGAAATCTCAGGTAACACCATGACAATGGGGACACTCATTCAACACAAAATGAACACACATTCAACATGCATAAAAAATGCATTACACATCCATTTGACATACAGTCAACAGGCCTCCTGACCATGGCAGGCTGGAGAACATAGGTGAACATGGGCTTATGAACACAGCAGCTCTACAGTCGAATACATTTTAACGTTACTGTTACCATTTCACACAAATATATTTGAATTACTGTTTGACTCTCTTGGAAGTTGAGGTTGTTATGAATGTGCCACTATATTCTGCTTTTACGTTCCTTCTGTGTACATTCATAAGAAAAACAGCCTCAAATTCCCATCTTTTTTTCAGGGTCTGAAAGTGAGGGAGGACTCGAAGCGGGTAAGTAGCAAGGGATGTTTGTTGTACACACTACTGCCAAAATGCCGAATTCTCCTTTAAATTCTGAAATTCGGAATAATAAACCCTACCCCATTTCAGTGACATCACCCAAGTCTCCACTCTTCTGTGCAGTTTTTATTCCATTACACTAAGCCACAAGGCCCTGCCCCTGCTGACCTCACGGTGAGTCACCCCACCCTTCATCTCCTCATCACTGCTTTTCAATTAGCTTAAATTCTGCTTTAATTCACATTGAAGATTAAGTTCTGCTTTAACACACTCACACACACAAGAACACAAGAACACACACACACTATGCACACACTCTATACACACACACACACACACACACACACTATACACACACTGCACACACACACACTGCACACATCACATATTAAGGCCTCGCTGCATGTGTTGTGGTGTACATGTTTTTGGTGTGCTGTGTTTGGTAGTTGGGTTCGTGGTGCTGTGTTTGGTAGTTGTGTTCATGGTGCTGTGTGCTGTGTTTGGTAGTTGTGTTCGTGGTGGTGTGTTTGGTAGTTGTGTTCATGGTGCTGTGTGCTGTGTTTGGTAGTTGTGTTCGTGGTGCTGTGTGCTGTGTTTGGTAGTTGTGTTCGTGGTGGTGTGTTTGGTAGTTGTGTTCGTGGTGCTGTGTGCTGTGTTTGGTAGTTGTGTTCGTGGTGCTGTGTGCTGTGTTTGGTAGTTGGGTTTGTGGTGCTGTGTGCTGTGTTTGGTAGTTGGGTTCATGGTGCTGTGTGCTGTGTTTGGTAGTTGTGTTCGTGGTGCTGTGTGCTGTGTTTGGTAGTTGTGTTCGTGGTGCTGTGTGCTGTGTTTGGTAGTTGGGTTCATGGTGCTGTGTTTGGTAGTTGTGTTCGTGGTGCTGTGTGCTGTGTTTGGTAGTTGTGTTCGTGCTGCTGTGTGCTGTGTTTGGTAGTTGTGTTCATGATGCTGTGTGCTGTGTTTGGTAGTTGTGTTCGTGGTGCTGTGTTTGGTAGTTGTGTTCGTGGTGCTGTGTGCTGTGTTTGGTAGTTGGGTTCATGGTGCTGTGTGCTGTGTTTGGTAGTTGTGTTCGTGGTGCTGTGTTTGGTAGTTGTGTTCGTGGTGCTGTGTGCTGTGTTTGGTAGTTGTGTTCGTGGTGCTGTGTGCTGTGTTTGGTAGTTGTGTTCGTGGTGCTGTGTGCTGTGTTTGGTAGTTGTGTTCATGGTGCTGTGTGCTGTGTTTGGTAGTTGTGTTTGTGGTGCTGTGTTTGGTAGTTGTGTTCATGGTGCTGTGTGCTGTGTTTGGTAGTTGTGTTCGTGGTGCTGTGTGCTGTGTTTGGTAGTTGTGTTCATGGTGCTGTGTTTGGTAGTTGGGTTCGTGGTGCTGTGTTTGGTAGTTGTGTTCATGGTGCTGTGTGCTTCATACACGTCTCAATTCATCAATGCATTCAACCATAACACTGGCTAAAGGTGTCGCCCAACAAGATCACTTTGTCAATCATAACAGAATGACCAAAAACAGTAACAAGAGGTGGCATAACAAGAAGCATAATTTTTCTGTGAAGCATCTTTTTTTACACAAGCCAAGCAGGAGCGCACCAGGACTCCATGACGGGTAGGGCCTAGAAATGTCGCGCGGGGGGGGGGGGGGGGGGGGGGGGGGGGCTGTTTATAGAGAATATAAATAAAAATAAAGAAATGAATAATTGTATGAATAAACGCATTACACACTGCCGCTTCACAGCAAGGAGGTCCAGGGTTTGAATCCCTGTCGGCCGGGGCCTCTCTGTGCGGAGTTTGCATGTTCTCCCCGTGTCTGCGTGGGTTTCCTCCGGGTACTCCGGTTTCCTCCCACAGTCCAAAGACATGCATGTTAGGCTGATTGGAGAGTATAAATTGCCCGTAGGTATGAGTGTATGAGTGCGTGAGTGAATGGTGTGTGTGCCCTGCGATGGACTGGCGACCTGTCCAGGGTGTATTCCTGCCTTTTGCCCAATGTATGCTGGGATAGGCTCCAGCCCCCCTGCGACCCTGTTCAGGATAAGCAGGTTCAGATAATGGATGGATGGATGGATGGAGCCGTTTTTGTTTATAATTAGGGTGACTATATTCTCAGGGGCTGAACACAGGACATAATATCGAAACTAACGTATCCAATTGCAATCCATTTGAAATACATAGCGGCCACTATAATCTGCACAATATTAACACCAGATTAATTTAACTTCTTTATTAATCAAAATACTGGCATTACAGAGAATGCCGATTAACTGTTCAAGAAATTCACACTGCAAATCAGACGTTTCATCCGGCAAAAAAGAGAATGCAAAGATTTTTGTGTTTATCCCGCAACTGGGAATGAAATGGCGCACGAGCACATGGAATAGCTTTGTGTCCTTGTGATTTGATGCGTCCGTGTTCAGTGTTAGAAACAAGCACTTCTCCAAATTACCATGTTGTTCTTACTCTGATAATGGAGCTATACGTTGAAAATGATCGCCTGGGATTTCGTTCGGGCACGGATCATAAAGTTTCTTGGTCAGTTTAGAAGTGGACCTGCAACTGTCCCCAAGCAGCACCAAATGGTAAGCATACAGTCCCTTCACTGCCCTAAATTTTATCTGCCTCTGCGTTTTGTCGCACAAAAATTCCGACACTAGTAGACTACCAGACGTACTTAGTTCAGCGTCTATGTGCTTTTTCGTTTCGTGTTGAGTGGTATCCGTACGTCCTCCGTGAGCAATCGAAAAATGAACTCCATACCTTTGGCGGAAAACCTTACCGCTACTGATGAGAGTTTTTGAGAAATTTGAACACTTTCTGAAGATCTTCATTAAACAGACACGCTCGCTTCTGAGACATTTCACGACAATGCTGCAGCCTCCAACGCTTCCTTCATGCTCAGCTAAAGATTGTGGCATAGCTAGATGGACAAAATTATGATTGATAAGTTTGGTAGTTGTGTAGTTGTAGCAAGTTGTGTGTGTAGACTATTCCCTCTATTGTGCTTTAAGTTACCATAACGCAGCTGTTTCACATACGGGACATTTAGGTCATTTTTGAGAACGGCACTGTCCCGTGAAAAACATGGTCAGCCTATTTATAATCAGCCGATGTAAATCCATTCATTTAGCCTAAATATTATTACAGAAATGCGGTTCATCAGTCAATTAAAAGACTGCCTACCTGTTGGTGATTTTCACAAAAGGAGGCGGCGGGGTTTGTTTTTGAAATGCAGCGTGTTCATGATTAAAAAGTGTTAATGTGGAAGTTATTTATTATTTCATGTTGTAGACGGCTGTGTTTGTTAAAGATGTCTTGTTCTAACTACGTGGTTTGTTTATGGTGATTTAAGTTACCGCAGTTTAGGTATTGTATGTTGGTAGTAAAGTTATTTGCTGTTGTGACGTCACGCTGATTTAACCTATAAGTGAAGTTAACAGCTAAACGCTCCCGTGTGGGTTACCGTATTCCACCTGGCGGCCTGTAGCCGCAATAAGAGCCGCACAGCCTCGGGCCCCTGAGTATGACCATTAACTCTGCATTGTTCTCCTGGAGGATTGTCTCCCGCTTAGTCTAATCAATTGTACGTTGACATGTAATGTGATGTAATCTGAACTGTAGCGCGACTCGCTACATACAAAGATAAAATCTGCCCAAACTGGAAACTAAGAAACGTCACTGTGTATGCAGTGTAATACATTATATTTTAAAGGAATGAATCAATAATGCAGCAATATTCCTCAAAATGGATAAATACTGTATGTACATCAATGCTAGTCAACCTGGCCTATGGAAGGTACATGACCACTGTCCACATGATCAGAGGTCCCTCCTGAATGCAATGCAGGCTACATGCCAGGACATATCTGTGGGAGATTGCCAGGACATATCTGTGGGAGATTGCCAGGACATATCTGTGGGAGAGAGCCAGGACATATCTGTGGGAGATTGCCAGGACATATCTGTGGGAGATTGCCAGGACATATCTGTGGGAGATTGCCAGGACATATCTGTGGGAGAGAGCCAGGACATATCTGTGGGAGATTGCCAGGACATATCTGTGGGAGAGAGCCAGGACATATCTGTGGGAGAGAGCCAGGACATATCTGTGGGAGAGAGCCAGGGGTGGATCAAAGAGGCTTTCTCCCATGTGAATGGCAAGAGAGGATATAAGGTGTAATATTGATGAGAACTTGTTGCCCAATCCAGAGGACCAGGTTGATTAATGTACATATTAATCAATGAGTACATATTTCATATATACATTGTATGTGTTTTTCTTCCTAATACGGTATTGGAATTGTTGTTTTATTTTGTGTTTCCATTTTGCATTTTGGAATGAGAGTACTACTGCATATGCGAACATATGGCATATTGTATGGAATGTTGCTGAATTATTGATCCATTCCTTTAAAATATTTATTACCCTGCATACAAACTACCATTCTTATTTTGTATTTGAATCTTGGGTTTATGTAAAAAAAAAAAAGATGCTTCAACGAACAATGATGCATTTTATATGCCAGCTCTTGTTAGTGTTTTTTTTAGATCATTATGTTATGATCTTGTTGGGTGGCACCTTTAGTCAGTGCTATGGTAGAATGAATGATTGTGTTTTGGTAGTTATGGTACTGAGACATGTATGAAGTGTTTCGGTGGCTTTGTGCAAGATTAACTGTTGTGCTGTGCGTTGGTGAAGAGAACTGTGTATTGAGACATGCGTATAATCAATTGTAAAAAAAACTGTGAGATTATTTCTCTTTTACTAGGTTTGTTTAACACCAACACGAACAGTTAAAGGTCCCATATTGTACACTTTCAGTGTTTTATTTTAGGCCTTGATATTCCTAAGAGGATGTTTGTACCAAACAAACAATCTCTGTCCTATGAAGCTCTGTTCTGATTGGCTGGCTAGATCCACCAAACAGAACGCCTGAGACAACTGGGCTGTGCTGATGCTGTGATGTCACAACTTCACAGAAGTCCACACCACATTTTTTGATATGGATTCTGTGTATTTATTTGGGGACTGTGCGTTTGACAATGTTATTATAACACCTTTAACTCCTTTATAATCCACATAGCAAGGGAAATTTTGGACAATATGGGACCTTAAACACTAGCATTTAACACTAACACATACATCATTATCACTAACACTCAGTGCAGTGGGTTACTGTGAGCAGAAGCACCCTCCAAGAAAGCCTTCTCCTGCATGCACTAGTGTGACTACTGTGTGTGTGTGTGTGTGTGTGTGTGTGTGTGTGTGTGTGTGGGAGTGAGTGTGTGCATGCGTATGTATGTGTGTGTGTGTGTGTGTGTAGTGTGTGTGTGAGTGTGTGTGTGGGAGTGAGTGCATGCGTATGTATGTGTGTGTGTGTGTGTGTGTGTGTGTGTGTGTGAGAGTGTGTGTGTGCAGGTGTCCATTATTATCTGGTTCTGCTCCATGGATCTGTGTATCTCTCTTTCTCTGGCCCTGCTCTTTCTCTGTTGTAATCCTGTGATTCTGTGTTTAATGTGGTTCTGTCTGTGTGAATGTGTGTCCGATGGTTCTGTGATTGTCTCTTGTGGTTCTGTGTCTATGTGGTTCTGTGTGTGTGTGGACATTTGGGTGTGGCTGTGGTTCTGTGTGTGGTTATGAGTGTGTGGTTCCATGTGGTTCTGTGGCTGTATGGTTCTGTGTGTCGTTGTGTATGTGTGGGTTCTCTGTTTCTATGTGTTTGTGGTTCTGTGTCTGTGTGGTACTGTTTGTGTGGTTCTGTGCGGTTCCCTGTGTGGGGTTCTATGTGGTTCTGTGTCTGTCATTCTGTGTATGTGTGGTGCTGTGTCCATGTGGTTCTGTTTGTGTGGCTCTGTGTGTGTGTGGTTCTATGTGTGTGGTTCTGTTTATGTTATTCTATGTGGTTCTGTGTTTGTGGTTCTGTTAGTCCTCTGTCCTGCACCCTCTCCTGCAGCTGGTCCCTCAGCTTCATGTGCGAAGACTGAAGAGATTCATCGCTGACGTATGTAACGTTCCTTACACTTCCATTCTAACCATCATCATCATCATCCGGCCCTGGGTCCCGTCACCTCTCCCTGGAGTGGGAGTGTAAACTGAGAGGCCAGCGTTTCACACATATTGTACTTTATTGTGTGTGGGTGTCTGTGTGTTTGTGCTTTACAATTAGGAGTGTAAGCTGAGAAGGCAGCATATCACATGGATCTCAGTCACTGTTAGGGAGGGTAATGTTGGTGCCTTGCATGGCAGCTAATCGCTCTTAGTGTAAGTGTGTGTAAGAATGGCTGGGTGAATGAGAACCATCAATTGTACAATGCTTTGGATAAAGGCGCTATATAAATGCCAACCATTTACCATTTCATGATTTCAGTCATCAATAGGGATGTTAGTGAGAGCAATGATTTCACTCACTGTTAGGGAGAGCAATGATTTCACTCACTGTTAGTGAGAGCAATGATTTCACTCACTGTTAGTGAGAGCAATGATTTCACTCACTGTTAGGGAGAGCAATGATTTCACTCACTGTTAGGGAGAGCAATGATTTCACTCACTGTTAGGGAGAGCAATGATTTCACTCACTGTGTCTGGAATGCACCAGTAAGGTAAGCCGTGGGCATTCTTCTCCCCAGTGCTGATTGCATCTACATCATGACATGAGGTGCATGTGTGTGTTTGTATGTATGTGTGTGTGCGTGTGTGTGTTTGTCTGTATGTGTGTGTGCGTGTGTGTTTGTCTGTATATGTGTGTGCGTGTGTGTTTGTCTGTATGTGTGTGTGCATGTGTTTGTTTGTATGTGTGTGTGCATGTGTTTGTTTGTCTGTATGTGTGTGTGCGTGTGTGTGTATGTGTGTGTGTTTGTTTGTCTATGTGTGTGTGCATGTGTTTGTTTGTCTGTATGTGTGTATGTGTGTGTGTTTGTTTGTCTGTGTGTGTGTGCGAGTGTGTGTTTGTATGTGTGTGTGTGTGTTTGTTTGTCTGTATGTGTGTGTGCATGTGTTTGTGTGTGTGTGTCTGTGTGTATGCGTGTGTGTGTGTGTGTGTGCGAGTGTCTGTGTGTATGCGTGTGTGTGTGTGTGTTACATATGTACTGGGCTCTATTAGCCTGCTGCGCTACATTAGCTGTTCTTTCCATTCTAGGCACAATTATCAGCTAAAATTAGTGTTGCTGCAGCAGTTGGTCAGAGCATTTTATCCTGCATAACAACCTTATATCCACCCACATGAAGAAGAATATGAGTTAATGTGCATGGAGAAGAATATGAATTATTGCATGTGCATGAGAATATGAGTAAGCATGCAGAATAGTGTACTTTACAGAATAGTTCACTTTCCGGAGTTTTAAAAAAGCTATTGTTGATGTTGATTTCTCACAACCTGCTGGCTTCAGAATGGCCAGTATATGGATCAATGGGGTAGTATATGGATCAATGGGGTAGTATATGGATCAATGGGGTAGTATATGGATCAATGGGGTAGTATATGGATCAATGGGTTTGCGGTTTAATGAAATTTAAGAGAATAAACTCCAGAGGCAGTATACCTCCAGGGCTTTCCACATGTATATGACCTGATTCAAATTGTATTCTTCTTTTTGGTTGTAAATAGTTTCGATGGCACATGCAGCATGAATCTAGTGCATTCTGTAAATCGCTGTTTCCTGTGTGAGAAAAGTGCCTCAAGGCCATACAATTACACAGGACTGCGATTTCAACCTGTGGAGAACCGTGAAAAATCATCTTAATGTCACCATCACCAGCTACCTTTAGACAACCCAGATCTATTGAAAATGTCACGACTCGTCTTCAGACGGGATGTCAGCAAGACCGTACAACTTCCACCTTTGATATCTCGGCAACTCCTCATCTGTAAATTAAGGCTCAAATACATTTTTGGTAGCATGGCTGAATCTCTTTTTTGTTTCATATTTGTAGGTATCTGTAGTTTGGGTTTGTACGTAGCTGGGCTAAAGTTGGGTGTGCAGGAGCAGATAACTGTAGTTCAGGTTTGTACATAGCGGGGATAAAGTTGCAGGAGAGATGCAGGAGCAGGCAGTGCTGTGGTCTGAAGCAGCCTGTCCTGCGAGTGAAGAGGAAGGACGTGTGAACATGAAGTAAAAACATGTTTTTATTTTCATATTTTCATACTGTATGTACAGCCTTATACAGCCTACAACAATGTTGTATGTCCCACTAGAAATGACCGGGGTGGGGGTCGGGGGCTTGTTGGGTTAAGAGCTGAAGGGGGGGTCGGGGCTTGTTGGGTTAAGAGCTGAAGGGGGGGTCGGGGGCTTGTTGGGTTAAGGGCTGAAGGGGGGGTCGGGGGCTTGTTGGGTTAAGAGCTGAAGGGGGGGTCAGGGGCTTGTTGGGTTAAGGGCTGAAGGGGGGGTCGGGGGCTTGTTGGGTTAAGAGCTGAAGGGGGGGTCGGGGGCTTGTTGGGTTAAGAGCTGAAGGGGGGGTCGGGGGCTTGTTGGGTTAAGGGCTGAAGGGGGGGTCGGGGGCTTGTTGG
This sequence comes from Conger conger, assembly GCF_963514075.1. Lineage (NCBI taxonomy): Eukaryota > Metazoa > Chordata > Actinopteri > Anguilliformes > Congridae > Conger > Conger conger. The sequence goes on along the minus strand of NC_083763.1, from coordinate 79,219,531 downwards.
GTTAAGGGCTGAAGGGGGGGTCGGGGGCTTGTTGGGTTAAGGGCTGAAGGGGGGGTCAGGGGCTTGTTGGGTTAAGAGCTGAAGGGGGGGTCAGGGGCTTGTTGGGTTAAGAGCTGAAGGGGGGGTCGGGGGCTTGTTGGGTTAAGAGCTGAAGGGGGGGTCAGGGGCTTGTTGGGTTAAGGGCTGAAGGGGGGGTCAGGGGCTTGTTGGGTTAAGGGCTGAAGGGGGGGTCAGGGGCTTGTTGGGTTAAGAGCTGAAGGGGGGGTCAGGGGCTTGTTGGGTTAAGGGCTGAAGGGGGGGTCGGGGGCTTGTTGGGTTAAGAGCTGAAGGGGGGGTCAGGGGCTTGTTGGGTTAAGAGCTGAAGGGGGGGTCGGGGGCTTGTTGGGTTAAGGGCTGAAGGGGGGGTCAGGGGCTTGTTGGGTTAAGGGCTGAAGGGGGGGTCGGGGGCTTGTTGGGTTAAGAGCTGAAGGGGGGGTCAGGGGCTTGTTGGGTTAAGAGCTGAAGGGGGGGTCAGGGGCTTGTTGGGTTAAGAGCTGAAGGGGGGGTCGGGGGCTTGTTGGGTTAAGAGCTGAAGGGGGGGTCAGGGGCTTGTTGGGTTAAGAGCTGAAGGGGGGGTCAGGGGCTTGTTGGGTTAAGAGCTGAAGGGGGGGTCAGGGGCTTGTTGGGTTAAGAGCTGAAGGGGGGGTCGGGGGCTTGTTGGGTTAAGAGCTGAAGGGGGGGTCGGGGGCTTGTTGGGTTAAGGGCTGAAGGGGGGGTCGGGGGCTTGTTGGGTTAAGAGCTGAAGGGGGGGTCGGGGGCTTGTTGGGTTAAGAGCTGAAGGGGGGGTCAGGGGCTTGTTGGGTTAAGAGCTGAAGGGGGGGTCAGGGGCTTGTTGGGTTAAGAGCTGAAGGGGGGGTCAGGGGCTTGTTGGGTTAAGGGCTGAAGGGGGGGTCGGGGGCTTGTTGGGTTAAGAGCTGAAGGGGGGGTCGGGGGCTTGTTGGGTTAAGAGCTGAAGGGGGGGTCGGGGGCTTGTTGGGTTAAGGGCTGAAGGGGGGGTCGGGGGCTTGTTGGGTTAAGAGCTGAAGGGGGGGTCAGGGGCTTGTTGGGTTAAGAGCTGAAGGGGGGGTCGGGGGCTTGTTGGGTTAAGAGCTGAAGGGGGGGTCGGGGGCTTGTTGGGTTAAGAGCTGAAGGGGGGGTCGGGGGCTTGTTGGGTTAAGGGCTGAAGGGGGGGTCGGGGGCTTGTTGGGTTAAGAGCTGAAGGGGGGGTCGGGGGCTTGTTGGGTTAAGAGCTGAAGGGGGGGTCGGGGGCTTGTTGGGTTAAGAGCTGAAGGGGGGGTCGGGGGCTTGTTGGGTTAAGAGCTGAAGGGGGGGTCAGGGGCTTGTTGGGTTAAGAGCTGAAGGGGGGGTCGGGGGCTTGTTGGGTTAAGAGCTGAAGGGGGGGTCAGGGGCTTGTTGGGTTAAGAGCTGAAGGGGGGGTCGGGGGCTTGTTGGGTTAAGAGCTGAAGGGGGGGTCGGGGGCTTGTTGGGTTAAGAGCTGAAGGGGGGGTCAGGGGCTTGTTGGGTTAAGGGCTGAAGGGGGGGTCGGGGGCTTGTTGGGTTAAGAGCTGAAGGGGGGGTCGGGGGCTTGTTGGGTTAAGAGCTGAAGGGGGGGTCGGGGGCTTGTTGGGTTAAGAGCTGAAGGGGGGGTCGGGGGCTTGTTGGGTTAAGGGCTGAAGGGGGGGTCGGGGGCTTGTTGGGTTAAGGGCTGAAGGGGGGGTCGGGGGCTTGTTGGGTTAAGAGCTGAAGGGGGGGTCAGGGGCTTGTTGGGTTAAGGGCTGAAGGGGGGGTCAGGGGCTTGTTGGGTTAAAGGTGACCTGTTTTATCTGTTTGATGGCAGGATGATCTTCAAGGGCCAGGAGGAATACAGAGCAGAGGATACTTTCTGTATCGGGTAAGAGTCCACACACTTCTGTATATATAAACACTGCTGAGTGTAGGATATGAACAAGCAGCAATACCACAGGACACTATAGTACAAGCAGCAATACCACAGGACACTAGTACAAACAGCAATAACACAGGACACTATAGTACAAGCAACAATACCACAGGACACTATAGTACAAGCAACAATAACACAGGACACTATAGTACAAGCAACAATAACACAGGACACTATAGTACAAGCAACAATACCACAGGACACTATAGTATGAATGAAATGAAAAGCAAACGGACACAATATATCAGAATGGGGAAAGATGAGGAGCCAGAAGTACTTAGGGTGAAGATGTGTACTTAGTGTTGACTATTTTTTATGTTTATTCCATGAAAAATAACTTCCTTCTTAAGGATGGCTTCCTGATGGGAAGGCTGTTCCATAAGTCTCATAGTCTCAGTACCAGAAAGTGCTTGAGCTTTGCTGTACACCTTGAGGATTTGGCAGGACATTAGACTGGTATGGGTACTGTGGGAATGTTCATCATCACAGGTACTGTGGGAATGTTCATCATCACAGGTACTATGGGAATTAATGAATGAATCATGGCAATATGGGAGTTGAGGTAGTCAGGGGCCATGTTGTTAATAAGTTAATAATTATACAAATTATTTTGTTTTAATTGGTCAGCCCTTAATTTAACCAGTAATATGCCAACCTGTTCCACGACTGTGTTAACCACAGTAACATCACAATAATGCTGCTTTTACTTACAGCCAAGAAATGGAAGAAGCTCTGCTGCTGTTGCATAGAAGATTTGTGTAAATTAAAGGTGTGTGTTACTGTACATGCAAATTCTCTATTCTGATCTGTCTCTGTATTCCTCTGTGTGTGAGTGTGAGTGTGAGTGTGAGTGTGAGTGTGAGTGTGAGTGTGAGTGTGTGTGCTAGTTGCAGGACTGGTTTTGGTATTGTTTCCATTAGGTTGATGATCATACACGTTGATGTATAGGATCTAAATGATGCAGTATACATTGCTGTGAATAATACTGTCGATATGTATACAGTAATGTGAATAATAATTTAAATATAAATACAGTATAGGGTAATGTGGATAATAATGTTAATATATATATATATATATAGTAAACTTTGATGAGAATAATAATTTTTGTCCAATCAGACTTCCTGGGTGAGAGGTGCTGTACTGATTGGGCTGGGAGCTGCTGCAGCAACGTGACCTCACTTCCTGTACACTCTTCCTGTTATGATCTTTACACATATTGTATATTGATGTTGATGGTATACAAATGTCAATAAATCCATTTTGGTTTAAGTTGTGTTTGTTTAACTATACAAGTCTACAAAACTACAAAACATACACTTTGAACTACCTATTTTGAAATTTCACACCATTGTGTATGTGTATGTGTATGTGTCTGTGTATTTGTGTTTGTGTTTGTGAGTGGGTGTGTGTGTTTGTGTATATATGTGTGCGTGTTTGTGTATGTGTGTGTGTAGTGTGTATGGAGTGAGTGAATGTTTTTCTGTGTGTGTGTAGTGTGTATGGAGTGAGTGAATGTGTGTGTGTGTGTGTGTGTGTGTGTGTGTGTGTGTGAATGCGTGTTAGAGTTTATTATCACACATACACGGAGTGCGGTGCTAGAAACATTTATGTAGCTTTTAGGCAGACTAAGCATTACATACACTTTTAGGCAGACTAAGCATTACATACACTTTTAGGCAGACTAAGCATTACATACACTTTTAGGCAGACTAAGCATTACATACACTTTTAGGCAGACTAAGCATTACATACACTTTTAGGCAGACTAAGCATTACATACACTTTTAGGCAGACTAAGCATTACATACACTTTTAGGCAGACTAAGCATTACATACACTTTTAGGCAGACTAAGCATTACATACACTTTAGTGGTTGGAAACGCTGAGCATCGCTGGGCTGAATGGTTGTCATTCATTTATTTGGCAGGGTCAATGCACATTAGTAACATTTCTGTAAATGTACCAAGGAAGTTAGCCAGGGAAGTCTTGTGTGTGTGTGTGTGTGTGTGTGTGTGTGTGTGTGTTTGTGTTTGTGTGTGTGATTTGCTTCGTAGTTTATTTTTGTGTGTGTTAGTATAATATTATATATTACTGTAAGCAATTGACTACTTTTTACATAAAAACTTGATCAAGGCTGTCTGAGATCAGAAGCAAGGAGCCAACCAAAGTCTGCAGAAGAACTGTGGCAAGTTCTCCAACATGCTTGGAACAACCTCCCTGCTGATTGTCTTATAGAACTGCAGGACAGCGTTGGTTATCTCAGAGAAGTGATCCAGTTTTAACGCCGAAGGGCAGTCACAAAAAATATTGATTTGATTCAGTTTTTAACTATTCTGCCAAACTAATAAAATGTCAAATGTATAGTACATTTATTTAGGACCTTTCATTAAATTATTTTTTAAAGAATCTTATCAATGTGTTTGAACAACAACACAGTTCTAATTACTCTTGCTGATTTATTCATTTTAACAGCATTAAAAATGATTCTTCAAACATTATGGCTTATCATTGTAGTACTAAACAGCATTTAAAATGTAGTATATAGATATATAGAAACATTTAGGAAAGGGTATTTTTGCACATGATTCTCAATTCTAACCATTTCACAGTTTTAATAAAAGCATTTAAATCAAACTTCATCATGATTCTAAACATTCCTGGTTTTCAATTAGAGCATTTTGATCAAACTTCAGCAAATGTTATACAGGTGCCTACAGCACAGTGCTGTACATGCTACATGATGATGTTGCACACAGTGCTGTACGTGCTACATGATGATGTTGCACACAGTGCAGTACGTGCTACATGATGATATTGCACACAGTGCTGTACGTGCTGCATGATGATGTTGCACACAGTGCAGTACGTGCTACATGATGATATTGCACACAGTGCAGTACGTGCTGCATGATGATGTTGCACACAGTGCAGTACGTGCTGCATGATGATATTGCACACAGTGCAGTACGTGCTACATGATGATGTTGCACACAGTGCTGTACGTGCTACATGATGATGTTGCACACAGTGCAGTACGTGCTGCATGATGATATTGCACACAGTGCAGTACGTGCTACATGATGATATTGCACACAGTGCTGTACGTGCTACATGATGATGTTGCACACAGTGCTGTACGTGCTACATGATGATGTTGCACACAGTGCTGTACGTGCTGCATGATGATGTTGCACACAGTGCAGTACGTGCTACATGATGATGTTGCACACAGTGCAGTACGTGCTACATGATGATGTTGCACACAGTGCTGTACGTGCTACATGATGATGTTGCACACAGTGCAGTACGTGCTGCATGATGATATTGCACACAGTGCTGTACGTGCTGCATGATGATGTTGCACACAGTGCTGTACGTGCTGCATGATGATATTGCACACAGTGCAGTACGTGCTGCATGATGATATTGCACACAGTGCTGTACGTGCTACATGATGATAGTGCTCTCTGTGGTGATGTAGCCACCTGAATAAGTCCCAATGAAATGAAATTATATTTTTAATAAGTTGCATTCTGTTTTTTATATGTATCTGTACTTAGGTTTTAAAAGTTTGGATGAGATAGGAACAGGTAGAATGAAAGAAAATGGGTGTGTGTGGATGTGTGTGTGTACAGTATGGGTGTGTGTGTGTGTGTGTGTGTGTACAGTATGGGTGTGTGTGTGTGTGTGTGTGTGTGTGTGTGTACAGTATGGGTGTGTGTGTGTGTACAGTATGTGTGTGTGTGTGTGTGTGTGTGTGTGTGTGTGTGTGTGTGTGTGTGTGTGTGTGTGTGTGTACAGTATGGGTGTGTGTGTGTGTACAGTATGTGTGTGTGTGTATGTACAGTATGTGTGTGTGTGTGTGTGTGTGTGTGTACAGTATGGGTGTGTGTGTGTGTACAGTATGTGTGTGTGTGTGTGTGTGTGTGTGTGTGTACAGTATGGGTGTGTGTGTGTGTACAGTATGTGTGTGTGTGTGTGTGTGTGTGTGTGTGTGTGTGTGTGTGTGTGTACAGTATGGGTGTGTGTGTGTGTGTGTGTGTGTGTGTGTGTGTGTGTGTGTGTGTGTGTGTGTGTGTGTGTGTGTGTGTGTGTACAGTATGGGTGTGTGTGTGTACAGTATGGGTGTGTGTGTGTGTGTCATCCATGTGTGATCCAAGCCCATCCATGTGTGATCCATGCCCATCCATGTGTGATCCAAGCCCATCCATGTGTGATCCATGCCCATCCATGTGTGATCCAAGCCCATCCATGTGTGATCCATGCCCATCCATGTGTGATCCAAGCCCATCCATGTGTGATCCAAGCCCATCCATGTGTGATCCATGCCCATCCATATGTGATCCAAGCCCATCCATGTGTGATCCAAGCCCATCCATGTGTGATCCATGCCCATCCATGTGTGATCCAAGCCCATCCATGTGTGATCCATGCCCATCCATGTGTGATCCAAGCCCATCCATGTGTGATCCAAGCCCATCCATGTGTGATCCATGCCCATCCATATGTGATCCAAGCCCATCCATGTGTGATCCAAGCCCATCCATGTGTGATCCATGCCCATCCATGTGTGATCCAAGCCCATCCATGTGTGATCCATGCCCATCCATGTGTGATCCAAGCCCATCCATGTGTGATCCAAGCCCATCCATGTGTGATCCATGCCCATCCATATGTGATCCAAGCCCATCCATATGTGATCCATGCCCAACCATGTGTGATCCATGCCCATCCATGTGTGATCCAAGCCCATCCATGTGTGAAATGAAACTTTCAACAAAACAGAAAATTCACAAACATCTCAGAAAAGTCAATGATAATTGGGACAGTGTGACTTTAAAGCACACATTACCTGTGATTACAGGAACCCTGTTAAAATAGGCCACGCATGCCCTTTTCACTCATTGTAATTGAAATGATGATACAGTAGATAGCGTGTAGTTTTCCGCTGGCACACAGAACAGTCGTGTATGTCAGTCTAGCGTGTAGTTTTCCGCTGGCGCACAGTACAGACGTGTATGTCAGTCTAGCGTGTCGTTTTCCGCTGGCACACAGAACAGACGTGTATGTCAGTCTAGCGTGTCGTTTTCCGCTGGCGCACAGAACAGACGTGTATGTCAGTCTAGCGTGTCGTTTTCCGCTGGCGCACAGAACAGACGTGTATGTCAGTCTAGCGTGTCGCACACAGAACAGTCGTGTATGTCAGTCTAGCGTGTCGTTTTCCGCTGGCGCACAGAACAGACGTGTATGTCAGTCTAGCGTGTCGCACACAGAACAGTCGTGTATGTCAGTCTAGCGTGTCGTTTTTCGCTGGCACACAGAACAGACGTGTATGTCAGTCTAGCGTGTCGTTTTCCGCTGGCGCACAGAACAGACGTGTATGTCAGTCTAGCGTGTCGTTTTCCGCTGGCGCACAGAACAGACGTGTATGTCAGTTTAGCTTTTAGTTTTCCGCTGGCACACAGAACAAACGTGTATGTCAGTCTAGCGTGTCGTTTTCCGCTGGTACACAGAACAGACGTGTATGTCAGTCTAGCGTGTCGTTTTCCGCTGGTACACAGAACAGTCGTGTATGTCAGTCTAGCGTGTCGCACACAGAACAGTCGTGTATGTCAGTCTAGCGTGTCGTTTTCCGCTGGCACACAGAACAGTCGTGTATGTCAGTCTAGCGTGTCGTTTTCCGCTGGTACACAGAACAGTCGTGTATGTCAGTCTAGCGTGTTGTTTTCCGCTGGCACACAGAACAGTCGTGTATGTCAGTCTAGCGTGTCGTTTTCCGCTGGCACACAGAACAGTCGTGTATGTCAGTCTAGCGTGTCGTTTTCCGCTGGCACACAGAACAGTCGTGTATGTCAGTCTAGCGTGTCGTTTTCCGCTGGTACACAGAACAGTCGTGTATGTCAGTCTAGCGTGTCGTTTTCCGCTGGCACACAGAACAGTCGTGTATGTCAGTCTAGCGTGTCGTTTTCCGCTGGTACACAGAACAGTCGTGTATGTCAGTCTAGCGTGTCGCACACAGAACAGTCGTGTGTGTCAGTCTAGCGCGTCGTTTTGCGCTGGCACACAGAACAGTCGTGTATGTCAGTCTAGCGTGTCGTTTTCCGCTGGTACACAGAACAGTCGTGTATGTCAGTCTAGCGTGTCGTTTTCCGCTGGCACACAGAACAGTCGTGTATGTCAGTCTAGCGTGTCGTTTTCCGCTGGCACACAGAACAGTCGTGTATGTCAGTCTAGCGTGTCGTTTTCCGCTGGCACACAGAACAGTCGTGTATGTCAGTCTAGCGTGTCGTTTTCCGCTGGCACACAGAACAGTCGTGTATGTCAGTCTAGCGTGTCGTTTTCCGCTGGCACACAGAACAGTCGTGTATGTCAGTCTAGCGTGTCGTTTTCCGCTGGTACACAGAACAGTCGTGTATGTCAGTCTAGCGTGTCGCACACAGAACAGACGTGTATGTCAGTCTAGCGTGTCGTTTTCCGCTGGCACACAGAACAGTGGTGTATGTCAGTCTAGCGTGTCGTTTTCCGCTGGCACACAGAACAGTCGTGTATGTCAGTCTAGCTTGTCGCACACAGAACAGACGTGTATGTCAGTCTAGCGTGTCGTTTTCCGCTGGCACACAGAACAGACGTGTATGTCAGTCTAGCGTGTCGAACACAGAACAGACGTGTATGTCAGTCTAGCGTGTCGCACACAGAACAGACGTGTATGTCAGTCTAGCGTGTCGCACACAGAACAGTCGTGTATGTCAGTCTAGCGTGTCGCACACAGAACAGTCGTGTATGTCAGTCTAGCGTGTCGTTTTCCGCTGGCGCACAGAACAGACGTGTATGTCAGTCTAGCGTGTCGCACACAGAACAGTCGTGTATGTCAGTCTAGCGTGTCGTTTTCCGCTGGCGCACAGAACAGACGTGTATGTCAGTCTAGCGTGTCGCACACAGAACAGTCGTGTATGTCAGTCTAGCGTGTCGTTTTCCGCTGGCGCACAGAACAGACGTGTATGTCAGTCTAGCGTGTCGCACACAGAACAGTCGTGTATGTCAGTCTAGCGTGTTGTTTTCCGCTGGCGCACAGAACAGACGTGTATGTCAGTCTAGCGTGTCGCACACAGAACAGTCGTGTATGTCAGTCTAGCGTGTCGTTTTCCGCTGGCGCACAGAACAGACGTGTATGTCAGTCTAGCGTGTCGCACACAGAACAGTCGTGTATGTCAGTCTAGCGTGTCGTTTTCCGCTGGCACACAGAACAGACGTGTATGTCAGTCTAGCGTGTCGCACACAGAACAGTCATGTATGTCAGTCTAGCGTGTCGCACACAGAACAGTCGTGTATGTCAGTCTAGCGTGTCGCACACAGAACAGTCGTGTATGTCAGTCTAGCGTGTCGCACACAGAACAGACGTGTATGTCAGTCTAGCGTGTCGCACACAGAACAGTCTGAACATTTGATTAAAAAGGGCCTCAGGCACACATGGTCATGTATTCTGCTCCTCTGTGGCTATAATTACCCTGTGTGTGTGTGTGTGTGTGTGTGTCTGTATTGTGTCTGTGTGAGTGCGTGTGTGTGTGTGTGTGTGTGTGTCTGTATTGTGTCTGTGTGAGTGCGTGTGTGTGTGTGTGTGTCTGTATTGTGTCTGTGTGAGTGCGTGTGTGTGTGTGTGTGTCTGTATTGTGATTGTGTGAGTGCGTGTGTGTGTGTGTGTGTGTGTCTGTATTGTGTCTGTGTGAGTGCGTGTGTGTGTGTGTGTGTCTGTGTGAGTGTGTGTGTGTGTGTGTCTGTATTGTGTCTGTGTGAGTGCGTGTGTGTGTGTGTGAGTGTGTGTGACTGTGTGTGTGTGTCTGTATTGTGTCTGTGTGAGTGCGTGTGTGTGTGTGTGAGTGTGTGTGTGTGTGTGTGTGAGTGTGTGTGTGTGTGTCTGTATTGTGTCTGTGTGAGTGTGTGTGTGTGAGTGTGTGTGTGTGTGTCTGTGTGAGTGCGTGTGTGTGTGTGTGAGTGTGTGTGTGTCTGTATTGTGTCTGTGTGAGTGCGTGTGTGTGTGTGTGTGTGTCTGTATTGTGTCTGTGTGAGTGTGTGTGTGTGTGTGTGAGTGTGTGTGACTGTGTGTGTGTGTGTGTGTCTGTATTGTGTCTGTGTGAGTGTGTGTGTGTGTGTGTGTGAGTGTGTGTGACTGTGTGTGTGTGTGTGTCTGTATTGTGTGTGTGTGTGTGTGTGTGTCTGTATTGTGTCTGTGTGAGTGCGTGTGTGTGTGTGTGTGAGTGTGTGTGTGACTGAGTGTGTGTGTGTGTGTGTGTGTGAGTGCGTGTGTGTGTGTCTGTATTGTGTCTGTGTGAGTGCGTGTGTGTGTGTGTGTGAGTGTGTGTGTGTGTCTGAGTGTGTGTGTGTGTGTGTGTGTGAGAGTGTGTGTGTGTGTGTGTGTGCGTGTGAGAGTGTGTGTGTGTGTCTGTATTGTGTCTGTGTGAGTGCGTGTGTGTGTGACTGTGTGTGTGTGTCTGAGTGTGTGTGTGTGTGTGTGTGAGAGTGTGACTGTGTGTGTGTGAATGTGTGAGTGAGCCTGAGTGTGTGTGTGTCTGTGTTTGTGTGTGTGTGTCTGTATGTGTGTGATTATGAAAGTGTGTGTATGTCTATGCGTGTTTATGAAGGTGTGTGTATCTGTGTGCGTGTTTATGAAGGTGTGTGTATGTGTGCGTGTTTATGAAGGTGTGTGTGTGTCTGTGTGTGTTTATGAACGTGTGTGTGTCTGTGCGTGTTTATGAATGTGTGTGCGTGTTTATGAACGTGTGTGTCTCTGTGCGTGTTTATGAACGTGTGTGTCTGTGCGTATTTATGAAGGTGTGTGTGTCTGTGCGTGTTTATGCACATGTGTGTGTCTCTGCGTGTTTATGAATGTGTGTGTGTGTGTGCTTGTTTATGAAGGTGTGTGTGTGTGCGTGTTTATGAAGGTGTGTGTGTGCGTGTTTATGAAGGTGTGTGTGTGTGTTTATGAAGGTGTGTGTGTGTGCTTGTTTATGAAGGTGTGTGTGTGTGTGCGTGTTTATGAAGGTGTGTGTGTGCGTGTTTATGAAGGTGTGTGTGTGTGTGTTTATGAACGTGTGTGTGTGTGTGTGTGCGTGCTTATGAACATGAGTGTCCGAGTTTGGGAGAAAAGTGGGGAAGGCAGCTAGGTAAGGAGGTTCTTTCATGGAAAACAAATGTTCTTTTTATTTAACACAGAAAATATACTCACCAAGGACTTTATTTGGTATTTATTAGACTTATTTTTTAGACTTCTACTGCTGTAACCCATCCACTTAGAGTTATGATGCGTTGTGTGTTCAGAGACTCTTCTGCATTCCACTGTTGTAATGTGTCAACTTCCTGTCCGCTTATATTACTTTGTTGTGAAATATGTGATTTGAGTGCCCTCTGGTGGTAGAGTCATGGGACAGAACAGCTGTGATTTAGAAGGAATTACACCCAGTGAGCAATTTATTAGGTTAACCTGTACACCAGCTTGTTATTGCAAATTAGAATCTCCAATCAGCCTAACCTGCATGTCTTTGGACTGTAGGAGGAAACCGGAGTACCCGGAGGAAACCCACACAAACACGGGGAGAACATGCAAACTCCACACAGAGAGGGCCCGGACGACTGGTATTTGAACCCAGGACCTCCTTGCTGTGAGGCGGCAGTGCTACCCACTGCACCATCCGTGCACACCCTGCAATTAGTAATCACAATTAGTACACAACTAAATACATAAAAGTACGCAGAGGTGGTCAAGAGGTTCAACTGTTGTTCAGACCAAATAAATGTGACTTTGACCGTGAAATGATTCTTGGTGGCAAACAGGGTGGCTTGAGTATCTCAGAAACTGCTGATCTCCTCTGATTTTCATCCGAAAAAAACATCCAGTGAGTAGCAGTTCTAAATTAATGGCATTTGGCAGACGCTCTCATCCATAACATACAGTTGATTAGACTAAGCAGGAGACAATCCTCCCCTGGAGAGTTAAGGGCCTTGCTAAGGGGCCCAACGGCTGTGTGGATCTAATTGTGGCTCCACCAGGGATTGAACCACCAACCTTGTGTGTCCCAGTCATTTACTTTAACCACTACGCTACAGGCCGCCCACACATTACAACAGTGGTATGCAGAAGAGCATCTCTGAACGCACAACACATCAAACCTCCAAGTGGATAGTCTACAGCAGCAGAGGACCAAAAAAAAAAAAAAAATTGGTCTAATAAATACCTAATAAAGTTATCTCTGAGTGTATATGTGTGTGATTATGTGTGTGTGTGTGTATACTCGACAGACATGAACCATTAACCTTTGTGTGTTGTTCAAAACAGTAATAGGCAAGTCACATCTGCACTTCTTCTGTTTGCTGTCTCACGGAAATATACTTTCTCCCTCCAGGGAATTACTGTACTTTGATCTATGGTCTCTGCACTAGTGTTTACTTTGGAAGAAGCCCAGGATAAGTGGCTACAGTAAAAGTAGGCTAAAGATAGCATGAGTGAATGTGTGTCTCACTGCTATATGTCCATGAATATAGGGGCTTAAGTCTTAGCAAAAGACATTTGAATTTATTTTAAATATGTATATCTGTACTTAAAATGTGTTTTTATCGTTGCTTAAACATGAACTGAAACACACAGGAGATTTTTGTCGGCTATTTTGTTGGATATTTTTTGCATATCTCTGACAATCTGAGAGTTCATATTCGAAACCCCTCAGCTACTTCTCTGGTTAAAACATGAAAAATATTAGAGAAAAAACAGCAATTGAACCACACCGAACGGACAGAAGGGTCAGGGCCACGAGCAGCAGGGGCCGACAGCGCAGCTCCGCGAGAGAACTCAACATTTTCAACTGAAAAACCTCCATCGCAGTCTCACTGTGTCACAACAGAAGGGTTCACAGAGAATATACATAAAAATATAAACATCCAAAATGTTAGATTTATAATTGGCTGAATTAGATCGCCAACTGCACCCACGTTGTGTGATAATACCACACAAGACCTGTTTTTCATGAACTGAAATTAAATAAAATACAGCATATAATAATACATGAATGATTCCACATTTCTGAACATTTCGCCAATAAATGCATTTAAACCCGTCTTAATAGATAAGTAATTGCAAACAGACTTTGCTTCTGTTACTGAAAACAGCTACTTGATTTCTCCCGTAGATTTCAATTTGACTATCCATTGCTAGGACCTTCCACTCGAGGTTTCGATGCGACACAATTGTGAAATCCAGACGCCTCAAGCGCTGTCTTCCGGTAATAGAGACAAAAACACCCGGCAGTATCTCTTTTCACAACTAGTTGTAGGCTAACTGGTTAACCTGCACAGAAACAGAAAGCAGTGGAAAGACGCTAGGCACATATAAGCCGAAGAGGGCAGCAGTGAGCATGCAGCTAAGGTATTTTCCTGCCGTTTCTTCTAATGTGTCACACTACTTATTATAAAATCACTCAGTCTGTGGGGAGTTAGCGATATCGCATATATATATCACAATGTAAAGATATTCCCGCGTCCCTGTGTAATATAGACAGCACTGCCACCAGTGTAGCGCCCACCGGGTATGACAGCAGCCATTTTGTGGCTCAAACTATTCATGCTTTAGCTGAGGTGTAGAGGGGCATGGCTATTAAGCCCGTTAAAGGGGGCAAGGCTACTGGCTGCCTGCAATTATAATAGTGTACTGGGATCTTTCACAGTCGGGACTGAAGGGAGAGTGAAGTCTAATGAAAAACAATATGGGAGGGTCAAACCTATGTTACAGTGACCCACTGGACCGTTTCCATTGGTTCACGTGTTCAAACAAGTTAGTGATTGACAGATCACATAATACGGTAGCTCCACCCATTTTGGGTATCGGGATCCCCCTGTCTGCCATTACGGGCTTCTATCCCAGTTTTTAATTTTAAGACCGGACGGTTCCGCAGCACAATACCCCCTGCACTTTCCAACTTTGTCCAGAGGAAACCCCCCGCATCACCTTTCCGCTAAATATCTAACCGAGCTCATGATCAGTCCCGGGGAACACTCGCGCCCGTCGCCAGAGGAAACCCCGGGAGAGCGTGACGCCGCGACATGCAGCACTGACGTGTCGCGTCACTCATTCCCACTCAGAAATAGACGAATAAATAAATGTGCACGTTTTTCTTCGAAATCATGGATGTGTCCACTACATTCACAATGATTATTTCTGGCTTAAAACAGTGACAACGACGCCAGCGTATAGGAAACTATTTGAGCACAATCTTTATTGACCAATTATTAGCCAGCTATAACTGATAACGCGTGTAGGTGCTGTTTGAACAGAACTGTGCCAAACTAAACGGCACATAAAATAAAAACATAAAGTTGCTGACTCTTTCCTTTGAATCAGAAAGCAGTAGTCGAGGATCTGGTAACCATCTTTGAAGCACGTTGTCCTTCGCCGTAATCGTAGACTATAGGGCTCATGTTAAGTAAACTACCTTGACGTTTTAGAATAGACCTATATTTGGGTAACTACAACGGTTTGCCCATGTTAGCTGCTGCTAGCTGATGACTAATGCAATGTCATTCACTTTGAACGAACAAAGTATGTGCAGGAACATTTTGATATCGTTGTCCATAGCGTTAGTATATGCACCGTAGAGCCTTTTATGTAGAAATGTAGCCTACACCTTCACACACTTTAATATATTGCTTAATCGTCCCGCTGGTAACAACCCAGAAGGCAGTACGACATTTAATGTCATTCAAAGGTGTCATATTTGGTAACTCACACACCCCAGTTTCTAAAAGAAATAAAAACAACGCTGCCCTTTCTGAATCAGTTTCAGTGTCAGTAAGTCAACAGAACAATATTGTTCATTATCATAGACGCGGTGATTGGACACAGTGCGCGTCCATCAAAATTCCCGCTCCGCGCTCTCTTTTTGAAGTTTGGTTGAAGTGCGCGTTTGACCTGATTGGCGACATGCCAGATCCAGAACATTTGCGTAACAAAAATGCAAATAAGACATTTATGAAAGCAAGCATGATGATACAAATAGACAATTGCCCCCAAAACGCACCCTAAGTGAACGCTGTAAACATTTAAAATGGCAAGAAATACACATTTATGTAGCCTACTTAAGGTCTGTTGTACTAATGGTCTATTTTACTTTTTCAACATACTACAAAAATGATAAAACAACGTAATTTTTTATTAAATGTCAACGGCTTGCTGTTGAGTACTACTATTTATAAATATTTCTATTTCTGACGTTAGAGATCAGGGTTGTGCGTGTAGTTCTAATACTGTAGGATTAGCTTCTATTTTGGTGGTACTTTTTTTTCTACCCGTTCCTTAACCAGGTATAAAATTCTGGTTTATTGACCACTTTATTATTGATGCAGAGGACAATAAAATCTTAGCTTGTTTCGCACGCAAGCAGAGCTATGGTTTGTGGTATCGGCAGATTTGCGCTGTCGGACGCCACTGCGCATGCCTGCAGAACCCGGACAAGGCCTTGTGTTTTTCTAACTCCAGAGCAGCCCAGCGCCAGCCGTCTAATTCAAAACAAGGACGGAAAAACGCAGAAACGGGCAATTCATGGGGCAAGGTGAGAATTTCGATTTATGAATGCTACATCCATTGGCTGCTCGGATGAAGTGATTTGCACTCGCGCCTTTTGCCAGGCTACGTCCGTGTGTTTTCCCTCTGCGCTGGGGAAGACGGGAGGCCTGGTGACCCACATTTGTATTCGGCTGCAAATAGATGGGAGTGTGTGCTGTATGGTACGGCTAAAGGTCTGTTAGCAGCGATACCCCAGCGTGGCTTTTGTATTTATGATATATTGTTTCTAATTGCGAATTAATCGATTGCACTAATTATTGTCAGACTTTGAATCTATATTTAGCCGAGAGCCAGTTAGTGGAGTGACGGTATAGGCTATACGCAGCCATCGGGTAGACTGACTTGGGTGCGCATATGCAATGGCATCAAACTTGCGCTTGTCTTAATTCATTGAATTATTTCCAAGCTGTATGCTATTTTTTGCGCTCTTAAGTAGGTCGAATGTTGGTAGACATTAAAGTAATTTTCTTCATTTGCATTCTATCATTTGCGTTTGATTTTGAATGGGGTAGGGGAAATCACAAATTTGACTGGCAAGTTGCTTATACCTTTCCGTTTCTGTACACTGTGGATCTACAAATGGTTGTATAAGACGGAGCAACCTGTAGCTGGAATTGACGGACTCTGCACGTCCGTGTGTTTTTCTCAAAAAAATAATTTATTACCTCCTTGGATTTCCTAGTGAAGTGCTCATTGTGAATATAGTTGCATACGTTAGCTAACGATATAGCCTAGTTCATTTAAAATGATGTCGCTGGTCAGTTTGCATATTGCCCAGCTCGTGGGCTACTGGAGACTCAGCGGTAGTGACATTGCTACTTCTATCCAGGTAGCAAGCCTGCTAGCAGCACACCTTGCACATTTCTGTTAAGCGACACAGTCTAAACGACCATGGCTGCTAACCAGCTAGCTAAATGCCGTCTTCTTATTCACAGTTCCAGCACCACACTATTTTTTCTGTAATTGCGTTTTAGCGTTAACTGTTGATATGTTTGTGGAATAATTGCATTTCATCCGACTCAGCATTGGCTTTAAAGATACGCGAAGCTAACATTAGTTAGATGAGTTGAGGGCTATCTTGATAGTTTCTTGAAAGCGGAAGTTAAGGATCAGCTCCATGATATCGCCCTACCGTGTCATTGTGCTATAGCTGTGTAATGAGTCATGTTGGCAGCTTCTCTATGGCCAGCCTTCTAGTAAAATCACAATGGTGGATATTTCAGAACAGCACCGCGATGCTGGAATTGCTTTTTATAGTCACTTGCTTGTCCGCTGCATCGACGAAGCAATTTCTTCATTTTGTTCAAGTAATAGCCAGCCCAGCCAGCTAAGTTTCCGTATATTTGATGGCTAACTGGACCGGGGAAGCGATCTGATTCAAAGGGAACGATCGAACTATCCCATCTAAGATAGATGACACTACAAAGGCTCTCGGAAAGTCCAGGATTATATTATTTGCGCCCAATGGCCGTTTATTAACTGTAGTATTATTGGTGTGTCTCACAGGTCCAGTTGGTGTGTTACTAAGCAGGTAGAAGCGCTGAGCGGCGCGTGGACGGTAGTGAGCAGGGTTCAGTTTGATCACACTGGATGGAGCAGAGTACATTGTGGAGTTGTACACTGGATGGAGCAGAGTACATTGTGGAGTTGTACACTGGATGGAGCAGAGTACATTGTGCAGTTGTACACTGGATGGAGCAGAGTACATTGTGGAGTTGTACACTGGATGAATTTCCCCGATTTTTGAGCTCCCCTGGTTAACAGTGCCCCAGAATAGAGCTGCCTCTCCCCCTTGTGTTGATTGCTATCAACGAAGGGATTGGGTTTGGAGCTGAAGAGCATTTTTAACTTTTCTTAACCAACAAGAGTGGCACATGCGAATGACATCCGCAGCAGTATGAACACAGTAGCCTTACCTTACCTGCTGAAGTGCCTGCGTCATTTCATTGGGGGGGGGGTTAGGGGGGTTAGGAGGGTTAGGAGGGTTAGGACACATGAATCATCTGGCAGGCTGGGTTAGGGTTACGGTTATAGGCCCTCTACGATGGCTCGTGTGTGTTATTGTGTAGGCACTGTCTGCCCCAGGCCCCTGTATGAACAATCTAGAATAATTTAATGCTTCCTGTGTCAAATTATCTGATGAAGTAAATTAGTTCTTACTCCATTTCATAGGCCTAAACATAACATAACATAACATAACATAATGGTGAGAACAGGCCAGTCAGCCCAGCAATGCTTGCCTTTTCCTACCACTCAGTGTACCAACTGCTTAGTTTAGTTTAAAAGCTAAATGATATAATACTGTATTAATCACATGTCTTAAACAAGATCATACTCCTTATGTAGACAAACAGGTGGGGCTCTGCTCACATCAAAACTGACAAAACTAGTCAGGAACATGTGAACATGTATGAAGGAGGGCCCAGGTGTGGGATCTCCGCTCATAATTTAACCGTAGTCTAATGTCGGAGGAAATACAAGTTTGTTTAGTAAATAATGCAATCATTTGTTTTGCAAATCATTTGATAGACATATTTATGGAACCAAATATCCCACCTGCTTAGGAAGCTTTGACTGTTCTGACTAACCTTGAAGTTTATATCATAATCCTTTCAGCCATTTTCGAGAACCACCTATATCGGGATTATACCTAAGCAAATGCCACCTTGAACTACTTGTTGTTTTTGCTTAAAAGCATTACTAGGTCATTTCACAACAAAACTAATGTAAAACATGGCATGCTTCTTGTACAGGGTCTCCTACCCTTTCCAACAAGGTATAATGTGTCATATTCAGGTGACAGACAGTTTCGGAATATCACTGCTTTAGCATAGCAGAATGAATGTACAGACATGCATAATTACAGGATTTGGGCTTGCTATAGTTTTTTTTTTTAATCGCACTGGCTAACAGGGCTAAGAGGGCTCTGGTTAACCTAATTTTTAAATGAAGTTAGAAAGTGTTAGGTGAGTAATCCTTTTTGAATAGCTTTTTGGACACTTTGGGCATGCTTTATACGAACGTACTTTCATATATGTAAATTAAAACACGCATATGAATTTTCTTAACATTTTGCATGAAGAAGTCTGTTTTACCTGTGTTATCTAGGATACACTGCATTCGACCCTATCCCTCAGCAGCACGAATGGATCTAATGATCCGGAGAGATGGGGTACAATGGGCAAACAAATTGAGAGAAAAAAGCGGGACAGATATGGAGAGATTTGGGGGCGCTTGAGAACATCTGGGTGCAGTTAAAGATATGCAGATGTTTTGTATATGGAGAGATTTGGTGCAGATGTTTTGTATATGGAGAGATTTGGGGGCACTTGAGAACATCTGGGTGCAGTTAAAGATATGCAGATGTTTTGTATATGGAGAGATTTGGTGCAGATGTTTTGTATATGGAGAGATTTGGGGGCACTTGAGAACATCTGGGTGCAGTTAAAGATATGCAGATGTTTTGTATATGGAGAGATTTGGTGCAGATGTTTTGTATATGGAGATTTTGGGGCGCTTGAGTGGGTGCAGTTTTTGGAAAATGTGTGGAATTTGAATGCCTGTCCATATCTTTTCGACATCAAGTTTGGCCCCAAATATAAAGTCCTCAGGGTTTCCCCCAGAAACATTGTTAGGCCCGGTGGCAAGTATCCTTTGATGGGTGCCCCCAGTACAGCCCAACAACACTGTGACAGCAGCATTAAGGCAGGCCCAGAGACACACTGCATTACGGCAGGGCCAGAGACACACTGCGTTAAGGCAGGGACAGAGACACACTGCATTAAGGCAGGCCCAGAGACACACTGCGTTAAGGCAGGCCCAGAGACACACTGCATTAAGGCAGGGGCCGAGACACACTGCGTTAAGGCAGGGACAGAGACACACTGCATTACGGCAGGGCCAGAGACACACTGCGTTAAGGCAGGGCCAGAGACACACTGCGTTAAGGCAGGGACAGAGACACACTGCATTAAGGCAGGGACAGAGACACACTGCATTAAGGCAGGCCCAGAGACACACTGGCTGCGTTAAGGCAGGCCCAGAGACGCACTGCATTAAGGCAGGGGCAGAGACACACTGCATTAAGGCAGGCCCAGAGACACACTGGCTGCGTTAAGGCAGGCCCAGAGACACACTGCATTAAGGCAGGCCCAGAGACACACTGCATTAAGGCAGGCCCAGAGACACACTGCATTAAGGCAGGCCCAGAGACACACTGCATTAAGGCAGGCCCAGAGACACACTGCATCAAGGCAGGCCCAGAGACGCACTGGCTGCGTTAAGGCAGGCCCAGAGACGCACTGCATTAAGGCAGGGGCAGAGACACACTGCATTAAGGCAGGCCCAGAGACGCACTGCATTAAGGCAGGCCCAGAGACGCACTGCATTAAGGCAGGGACAGAGACACACTGCGTTAAGGCAGGGACAGAGACGCACTGCATTAAGGCAGGGGCCGAGACGCACTGCATTAAGGCAGGCCCAGAGACACACTGCATTAAGGCAGGCCCAGAGACGCACTGGCTGCGTTAAGGCAGGCCCAGAGACACACTGCATTAAGGCAGGCGCAGAGACGCACTGCATTAAGGCAGGGGTCGAGACGCACTGCATTAAGGCAGGCCCAGAGACGCACTGCATTAAGGCAGGCCCAGAGACGCACTGCATTAAGGCAGGCCCAGAGACGCACTGCATTAAGGCAGGCCCAGAGACGCACTGCATTAAGGCAGGGGCAGAGACGCACTGCATTAAGGCAGGCCCAGAGACGCACTGCATTAAGGCAGGCCCAGAGACGCACTGCATTAAGGCAGGCCCAGAGACGCACTGCATTAAGGCAGGCCCAGAGACGCACTGCATTAAGGCAGGCCCAGAGACACACTGGCTGCGTTAAGGCAGGCCCAGAGACACACTGCATTAAGGCAGGCGCAGAGACGCACTGCATTAAGGCAGGCCCAGAGACGCACTGCATTAAGGCAGGGGCAGAGACGCACTGCATTAAGGCAGGCCCAGAGACGCACTGCATTAAGGCAGGCCCAGAGACGCACTGCATTAAGGCAGGGGCCGAGACGCACTGCATTAAGGCAGGCCCAGAGACACACTGGCTGCGTTAAGGCAGGCCCAGAGACACACTGCATTAAGGCAGGCCCAGAGACACACTGCATTAAGGCAGGCCCAGAGACACACTGCATTAAGGCAGGCCCAGAGACACACTGCATTAAGGCAGGCCCAGAGACACACTGCATTAACACAGGGGCAGAGACACACTGCATTAAGGCAGGCCCAGAGACACACTGCATTAAGGCAGGCCCAGAGACACACTGGCTGCGTTAAGGCAGGCGCAGAGACACACTGCATTAAGGCAGGCGCAGAGACGCACTGCATTAAGGCAGGCCCAGAGACACACTGCATTAAGGCATTGGCCGAGACGCACTGCATTAAGGCAGGGGCCGAGACGCACTGCATTAAGGCAGGGGTCAGAGATGCACTGCATCAAGGCAGGGTCAGAGACGCACTGCATTAAGGCAGGGGCAGAGACGCACTGCATTAAGGCAGGCCCAGAGACACACTGCATTAAGGCAGGCCCAGAGACACACTGCATTAAGGCAGGCCCAGAGACACACTGCATTAAGGCAGGGGCAGAGACACACTGCATTAAGGCAGGCCCAGAGACACACTGCATTAAGGCAGGCCCAGAGACGCACTGCATTAAGGCAGGCCCAGAGACGCACTGCATTAAGGCAGGGGCCGAGACGCACTGCATTAAGGCAGGCCCAGAGACACACTGGCTGCGTTAAGGCAGGCCCAGAGACGCACTGCATTAAGGCAGGCCCAGAGACACACTGCATTAAGGCAGGCCCAGAGACACACTGCATTAAGGCAGGCCCAGAGACACACTGCATTAAGGCAGGGGCCGAGACGCACTGCATTAAGGCAGGCCCAGAGACGCACTGCATTAAGGCAGGGGCAGAGACACACTGCATTAAGGCAGGCCCAGAGACACACTGCATTAAGGCAGGCCCAGAGACGCACTGCATTAATGCAGGGGCAGAGACACACTGCATTAAGGCAGGCCCAGAGACGCACTGCATTAAGGCAGGCCCAGAGACGCACTGCATTAAGGCAGGCCCAGAGACACACTGCATGAAGGCAGGCCCAGAGACGCACTGCATTAAGGCAGGCCCAGAGACACACTGCATTAAGGCAGGCCCAGAGACACACTGCATTAAGGCAGGGGCAGAGACGCACTGCATTAAGGCAGGCCCAGAGACGCACTGCATTAAGGCAGGCCCAGAGACGCACTGCATTAAGGCAGGCCCAGAGACGCACTGCATTAAGGCAGGCCCAGAGACGCACTGCATTAAGGCAGGCCCAGAGACGCACTGCATTAAGGCAGGCCCAGAGACGCACTGCATTAAGGCAGGCCCAGAGACGCACTGCATTAAGGCAGGCCCAGAGACGCACTGCATTAAGGCAGGGGCAGAGACACACTGCATTAAGGCAGGCCCAGAGACGCACTGCATTAAGGCAGGCCCAGAGACGCACTGCATTAAGGCAGGCCCAGAGACGCACTGCATTAAGGCAGGCCCAGAGACACACTGACTGCATTAAAGGTACAATAGGACTCCTAACGGTCAAGAGAGGAATTGCAGCAACAAACGACCTCAAACCACAACACTGTTCCCACAGTCTATGAATATGACGCGTAATATAAACCGTTATTATACAGTTCAGTGTTCTCGTGCAGGTCGCCAGTCCATCGCAGGGCACACACACCATTCACTCACACACTCATATCCAAGGGCAATTTAGACTTTCTAATCAGCCTAACCTGCATGTCTTTGGACTGTGGGAGGAAACCGGAGTACCTGGAGGAAACCCACACAAACACGGGGAGAACATGCAAACTCCACACAGAGAGGCCCCGGCCCACCGGGATTCGAACCCAGGACCTCCTTGCTGTAAATACAATTTTTTGCACTGTACAAAAACGTATTCAAGTCCTCATTGGCTACTGTGCTAGAGATCCAAGAGATCGCTTTCTGGCCTAGGGACATTCCATTTGCTTATAATTGTCCTCTCCTCTGTGAGTACTGGGGTCAGAAAAACACTGGATATGTGAAAGCAAGCAAAGTAGTATTGCTACCATGTTGCATTAAACTGCCCTGTAGGTAGACAGCAGTGTCTTTACATCAGTGCTGATGAAGGAGTGGACATCCTCTTCCTCATCGCACTCACCTCCAGTATTTGGCAGTCTGGAAAAACCTGTGTAAGGTTTTTTGGCTTTTAGTCTACCTTTGTCACAAAGGAAGTATCTGTGCTACTGACTGTTTGACTAGCGAGCGAAGTTAGCGAAATGACCATGTTGTCATGCACATCAATGTCATCGAGCTAACGTTGTTAATAAAGAAGCAAAGTCCTTATTTTGATGGCGATTTAATAATACAATGTATTGAACTTTACTTTCATATGCTGTGAATTTAATATTACATACATACTGCTTACGTTAATATAAAAATTATGTACTTACCAACTAAATGAGGTGATAACGCAGTTTGTAACGAGGTTAGTTAGCCTACGAAATAAGAAATGGCTTGCACGGTAATGTTAGCTTGTGATGGTTTGAAGCGTCAGTACAGAACATTTTCCTATAATGCGTTCATGTTTTAACCAACAGATGTCGCTGGTGAGCTTTCCAACCGAGCCGCCCCTCTGTTTAAAAAAACATCTTAAAAATGCATTAAAGAAGCTTTTCCCTGATGCTTCGGGCCAGCCGACTGCCAGGCTGCAGTACACTGGTGGAAGACCTGGTCCTTGACCTCAATATATTCAAATATATATAATATATATATATATAAACTACATTTTACAGCATTTACATATTTAGCGTACACCGTATGTACATGCTCTGACATAAATTCTGTCTCAGATTCCTGAAAGGTTCAAGCCTGTTCTGTGATTTTAAGTCTTCAGCCATGTGTCTGCAGTAAATAGTTTTTGAGATATTGACACTTATCAGGCTAGATCAAAATGGGTGGAAATTGCCCTCAAAAGGGTTAACCGATCTTTACCAATCAGCCAACTTGGCTGCATCAACATTAGCTCTGTTTAAATTGACCAATTACATTACATTACATTACATTACATTACATGTTATTAAACTATTTTACAGTGGGCTAATACATTGGACTATACATCAACCTTCTGCTGCAGATTACTTTTAGCTGCTCTCTTGGGGGGGGTTTCCAGAGAAATACAAACCTGCTGTTTGCCCCGTGTGCTGATGCAGCAGGCACTGTTCTCCCTGCCTGGAGAGATGTGGCACAACCACACATGGCCACTGGGGGGCAGTCATTTTCACCTGAACATTTTCCTTGGAGTAATTCCCCAGTAATTGGAGTTGACCAAGATCATTAACAAGACAAAAATAAAATATTACATCTACTTTTTAATGGTGCCATTATTTCATTATAATATATCCTTTTTTTTTCTTCTTTTTTCAGCTTCTGAAACCAAAAAAAAATTTGTTGGCAGTAATAACCTTTCAAGGAGCTGAAATGTGTGTTTGTGTTCTTGCAGAGTGATCCTCTTCACTGTGGTCAGAATCAGGCCTGACCAGCTGACCAGCAGAATTGTGCCTTCCTGAGATTTTTTCCAGTCCAGCTCCCACAGGTATACACACACACGCATTCTCACGCACACACACACACACTCTCACACACGCGCGCGCATACTCACACTCACACGTACACACACACTCTCACACACGTGCGCACACACACACACTCACACGCGTGCATACTCACACGTGCACACACACTCTCACACACGTGCGCACACACACTCACACGCGCACATACACACACGTACACACACACACTCACACGCGTGCATACTCACACGTGCACACACACTCTCACACATGTGCGCACACACACTCACACGCGCGCACACGTGCACATACACACACGCACACACACACTCTCTCACACACGTGCGCACACACTCACACACACGCGCACACAGAGGCAAACACACGCTCACACGCACACTCTCTCACACACACGGGCACACACACACGCGCGCACACACACACACATGCACACACACACACACTCACGTGCACACACAGCCTTTTATGCCGCTCCACGTGTGCTGGCTAAACTGGGCTTTGGCGGGCTCGGGAATTGAACGTGCATCACGGTCCGTTACTGTAGTGTGCCACTGCAGCCCTTAGTCACTCATTTCTAAGCAGCTGGTATATCTGGTGTATTGTTCAGACCAGGGCATTTAGCATGGCAGCTTTCATAGTCCCACCTCACCCAAATGTCTTCTGGACGGCTCATCTTTCCAAAATATTGCATAGTAAAACAAAACAAAAAAAGTGCAGATGGGTTTGGGCTGGATCTGGTTCTGTAGATCAGGTGTGTCTCTGACACTTGAGAAGGTCACTTGGGGGAGGATGGAAAAGGGAAGGAGAGCAGAAAACACATTTATGGAGTTCCTGTCCTGTGAGATGGAGTTCCTGTGAGATGGAGTTCCTGGAAAGGAAGTGCCCTTTGTGCCCTGTCTTGAATAAAACTTTATGAAAATTATTCCATTGGATTTTTGCTACAGTGAGGATGAAAGACAACATTAAATGTTTAATCTAGGCAAGAATCTCTTTTTAAGATGGTTTGATACAGATAAACCTCTCTTTTGGAGGTTGTGATTGCTCCATTGATTGTAATGGAGGGTGTAGTTTATGCTTTTGTGATGGTGGTGATTGGGGTGTTGGTTGTAACAGAGCTGGTGATTGGTGTGTTGGTTGTAACAGAGCTGGTGATTGGTGTGTTGGTTGTAACAGGTCTGGTGATTGGTGTGTTGGTTGTAACAGCTGGTGATTGGTGTGTTGGTTGTAACAGAGCTGGTGATTGGTGTGTTGGTTGTAACAGAGCTGGTGATTGGTGCAGAGGATTGGGGAGTTTCTGTTTGAGGGTTCCCCCCCAGGGAGGTGTACCTCCTGTACTTGCTGTTTTGGGGCCTGGTGTTCCCCTTTCCTTTTACTTTCCGTTACTCTGTGAAGCGTCTGTGTGACGGTCTCTGTAAAGCGTCTGTGACAGTCTCTGTAAAGCGTCTGTGTGACGGTCTCTGTAAAGCGTCTGTGTGACGGTCTCTGGCACCTTACTGACCTACTTGGCAACTTGCTGTTTCCTGTTTCAGGCCTGCCAAGTTTCAGGGGAAACCTTTGGAAAGAACATACACAACACACATAAAATACACGTACACAATACACACACAAAATACACATAAAATACACACGCAACACACACATAAAATACACATACACACACACAATACACACACAATACACATACACACACAATACACACATAAAATACACATACACGCACAATACACACACAATACACATACACACACACAATACACACATAAAATACACATACACAATACACACACACACCCCGCACGCACGCACGCACACACACACACACACACACACACACACACACATACAAACACACTCTGGTACATGCTTACACATCTGTACATGTGTGTGAGTGAGTGTGGGTACCCTGCTCTGATTGGTCTGAGTTTGCAGCGTACCTGTAGGCCATGCCCTGTACTTTGGTCGACTCTTAAAACCCTCCAACCCACGAGTGAACTGCAGTGTGTGTGTGTTTTTGTGTGTGTGTGTGTGTGTGTGTGTGTGCGTGTGTGTGTGACTCCAGAGTAACTTCTGACTTCAGCTTTCTTGGCTACAGTGGTTTGTGAGGATGTGTAGCAGGCATGTGATTGCCTGCTCAGTGATTTGGGAGGGTGTGTAGCAGGCGTGTGATTGGTAGAGAACAGAAGTAGGTCAGTAGGTCATCGGGGCACTGGGCTGGTGACGACATCACTGTTACACAATCTCTCTCTTCCTCCTTTCCCTCTCTCGTTCCCTCTCTCCTGCTCTCTTTCTCTCCTTTTGTTTAATGTGTTCCCCTCATCTTGCTGCCACAGAGTTGCTGCAGACTCTCCAGTTAAAAATACAATAAATGTAAATGTTTATAGGGCAATTACACTCTAGATCACATTCTTTTGAGGCGGTAAATGTGTTTGTATGCCCAATGAAAGCGTTTAGTCCATGCCATTATTTCCACATTCATGGAATGATAGCATTTTGGCCCTGGTGTGAGAACTGCCAGTCGAATCTGGTCCCGCCCCAATCGTGATGTCACAGTACCCTTTTCAGGGCAC
>NC_083763.1:79160232-79187732 GCF_963514075.1 Conger conger | reverse complement strand
AGTGTGTGTGTTTTGCAGATGGACCTGGTGTCTGTGTGTCTGTGTCTGTGTGTGCGTGTGTTTTGCAGTCCGACCTGGTGTCAGTGTGTCAGTGTGTGTGTGTTTTGCAGTCGGACCTGGTGGATCAGAACCTGCTGAACTTCCTGCCTCTTGGTGAGCATTCAGAGGTGTATAAAGTCCTCTCCACGCAGATGCTGGAGGGAGAGACCTTAACACCGGAGTACCTGAAGAGTAAGTAATCCTGCTATTAATCAAACAGGCCCTGGTCCTTATCTAGGGTCCGGTAACCGATAACCGATATTTTTTTTCCGAAGGTGAAATTGTAAGCTCAGTTTAAAATAAATGCACGTTCAGCACCACGCGTATTATTGCGGTTCTAAACTAGCAATCGACCAACTTCAATAATTTGAACAAGCAATCTGGCCATTTCAGGGGGTTTAAAATGCAAACACCACAGGGAGTTGAATGCTACAGTATTAGAGTCATCAAAGAATTTGTGTGCCTGTTGGTTGAGTTATGGCTAATTGTAACGTTATGTAGTTGCCTAAGGTTCACAGAAGATCCGTGTTTATTCGTTGACAGGCGAATTCAAACTACGGCAAACTGAACGTAGCTTTCCACTGTGCGGTATCTACATAAAAATAAACAAAGCAATACATCATTACAGTCGTACAAGCAAGCAATCTGCGGCCTTTTCAGAGGGTTAAGAACGCAAACACCGCATGGATTTGAATGCTACCATACTACAGTTGTCAAATAATTCCTGCGTGTTTTAAATCTGTAGCTGTTAGTTCACTTATGGTTTATTGTATAGCGTTTCTTCATCCGTGTTTATTCGTTGACACGCAAATTTAAACTATCGGCAAAACGAACTTCGCTTTCCACTATGCGGTTTTTACATAAAAATTGATGAAGCAATACATTATCATTAGGCTATTTATCATCGGATATTGAAAGCGAAAATTCCCTGCTTTCAGCGAAAAATGGACACGTTAATCTCACCACCATGATTGTCCCTCGCCATATAAAATGCAAGTTTACTGCCACATAAGAATACAGTGGGAGCAATAATTATTTGATCCCTTGCTGATTTTGTAGGTTTGCCCACTTACAAAGAATGGAACTGTGTAGAATTTTAATCATAGGTACATTTTAACATTGAGAGACAGAATATCACAAAATAATCCACAATAACAACATCATATACATATTATAAATTTAATATCATATTTTCACATGAAATAAGTATTTGATCCATAGAACAATAGGACTTAATACTTGGTGGAGAAACCTTTGATGGTAAGCACAGAGGTCAGACATTTGTTGTAGTTTTTCACCAGGTTTGCACAGATCTTGGGAGGGATTTTGGTCCACTCCTCTTTGCAGATCCTCTCCAAATCCTTAAGGTTCCGAGGCTGTCGCTTGGCAACTCGAAGCTTCAGCTCCCTCCACAGACTTTCGATGGGATTTAGGTCTGGAGACTGGCTAGGCCACTCCAGGACCTTAATATGCTTCTTTTTGAGCCACTCCTTTGTTGCCTTGGCCGTATGTTGGCCACAAAATGTCCTGGTACATGGCTCCATTCATCCTCCCCTCGATACGGTGAAATCGTCCTGTCCCCTTAGCTGAGAAACCCCCCCAAAGCATAAGGTTTCCACCTCCATGCTTCACAGTTGGGATGGTGTTCTTGGTTGTACTCAGATGCCAAATAGCTCTATTTTGGTCTCTTCTGACCACATCACCTTCTCCCAAGCCTCCTCTGGATCATCCAGGTGTTCTTTGGCAAACTTCAGATGGGCCTGTACATGTGCCTTCTTCAGCAGAGGAACCTTGCATGCGCAGCAGGATTTTAATCCTTCACGGTGTAGTGTGTTACTGATGGTTCTCTTTGTGACTTTGGCCCCTACTGCCTTCAGGTCATTAACAAGCTCCTCCTGTGTAGTACTAGGCTGATCCCTGACCTTTCTCATGATCATTGATATCCCACGAGGCGAGATCTTGCGTAGAGCCCCAGACCGAGGGAGATTGGTGGTGACTTTGTGTTTCTTCCATTTTCTAATAATTGCTCCAACAGTTGTTAACTTCTCACCAAGCTGCTTGCTTATTTTCTTGTAGCCCATCCCAGCCTTGTGCAGGTCTACAATTTTGTCCCTGATGTCCTTAGACAGCTCCTTTGTCTTGGCCATGGTGAAAACGTTGGAATCTGATTGATTGTGTGGACAGGTGTCTTTTATACAGCTACATAACGATATAACGAGTTGACACAGGTGTTTTGGGTAATGAGTTGAGATTAGGAGTGCATCTTAATGGAAAACTAACTGGTCTGTGGGAGGCAGAATTATTGCTGATTGGTAGGGGATCAAATACTTATTTCATGCAAAAATATGATAATTAATAAAATTGATATGATGTTATTGTGGATTATTTTGTGATATTCTGTCTCTCAATGTTAAAATGTACCTATGATTAAAATTCTACACAGTTCCATTCTTTGTAAGTTGGCAAACCTACAAAATCAGCAAGGCATCAAATAATTATTGCTCCCACTGTATATCAAATTGTAGACCTGCATTGGCATTGAAGTAAAATCATTAGACCAGCCGCCTATGGTAAAATAGACCGGGTGTTATATTATAGCAGGCAAATATTGAGTGACCACAGAATTTTGAGTGCACAAACCCGGTAGTTGTTAACAGCAGCATATTTACAGATTTCATGCCAATCATGTCTATCAGGCAGAAGACAGAGAAAGAGGGATGAAAACATGAAGAATTATAATTTTAACCGATGCATTTTTAAAAATGACACACGATCGACCAGTATGGACGTAAACCACAGGGATTTAACTACAGATTTCTGTGAGGGTACACTGCACAATGTAAATGTAAATGTAAATATTTAATTTGGTAATTAGGCTGACTTACTATTATCTGACTTACAATGTTGACATTTAACTATTGAGATTAGGTCCAAAATAACGTTTGAAAATGCAATTACATTTCTCAGTAATCCAGTAAAAAAAAAAAACATACAACCCCTAGCGGCCATAAGCAATATCGGTTAACCGTTTAAAAAATGGGATGGTAACCGGTTACAAAAACTGATGATTTGTCACATCCTTAGTCATAAGTGTGGAAGAGCCCCTCACTCAGCCCCTCACTCAGCCCCTCTCTCAGCCCCTCTCTCAGCCCCTCTCTCAGCCCCTCTCTCAGCCCCTCACTCAGCCCCTCACTCAGCCCCTCTCTCAGCCCCTCTCTCAGCCCCTCACTCAGCCCCTCTCTCAGCCCCTCTCTCAGCCCCTCACTCCGCCCCTCTCTCAGCCCCTCTCTCAGCCCCTCTCTCAGCCCCTCTCTCAGCCCCTCTCTCAGCCCCTCTCTCAGCCCCTCTCTCAGCCCCTCTCTCAGCCCCTCACTCAGCCCCTCTCTCAGCCCCTCACTCAGCCCCTCTCTCAGCCCCTCACTCAGCCCCTCACTCAGCCCCTCTCTCAGCCCCTCTCTCAGCCCCTCTCTCAGCCCCTCTCTCAGCCCCTCTCTCATCCCCTCTCTCAGCCCCTCACTCAGCCCCTCACTCAGCCCCTCTCTCAGCCCCTCTCTCAGCCCCTCACTCAGCCCCTCACTCAGCCCCTCTCTCAGCCCCTCACTCAGCCCCTCACTCAGCCCCTCACTCAGCCCCTCACTCAGCCCCTCTCTCAGCCCCTCTCTCAGCCCCTCTCTCAGCCCCTCTCTCAGCCCCTCTCTCAGCCCCTCTCTCAGCCCCTCACTCAGCCCCTCTCTCAGCCCCTCACTCAGCCCCTCACTCAGCCCCTCTCTCAGCCCCTCTCTCAGCCCCTCTCTCAGCCCCTCTCTCAGCCCCTCTCTCAGCCCCTCTCTCAGCCCCTCTCTCAGCCCCTCTCTCAGCCCCTCACTCAGCCCCTCTCTCAGCCCCTCTCTCAGCCCCTCTCTCAGCCCCTGGCTCAGTCCTGTTTGTTTTACAGCGAAGAACCAGCTGGAGTTCTGCTGCCACATGCTCCGGGGCACCATCGACCCCAAAGAGCCGCCCGTGTACGAGTTTGTCAAGTTCATCGGCAACTTCAAATCTCTCAACAAGGGTGAGTCCTGCCTCCTGTCCCACACACACCTTGAACACCACACACACACACACACACACACACACACCACACACACATCACGCACACACTACAGACACACACACTACAGACACACACCACACACGCACATACACCACAGACACACGCACACCACACACACACACCACACACTTACACACACTCACAAACACACTTACACACACTCACAAACACACTCACACACACATACACACACACACACACACACACACCCCTTGCATACACCTTACACACAGAAGGCTTTCTCCATTTACCCTGCCGCCTGTAGGGGTCAAACCTGCTCACAGATGCCAAGTGAATCGATGAGATGGTAAATGTCTGCATTTATATAGCAACTTTATCCAAAGTGCTGTACAATTGATGCTTCTCAATCACCCATTCATACACACACTCACACACCAACAGATGCAAAGCACACACACCACACACACGCACGCACACACACACACACTCACATACACACAACACACACCACACACACACAACCACACACACGCACACACACACACACAACCACACACACGCACACACACACACAACCACACACACACACACACAACCACACACACACACACACACACACACACACTCAGGGACACTTTGACACACCCAGGGCGAACTGCCAACCCTCTGACTGCCAGACGACTGCTCTTACTGCCTGAGCCAATGAGACGACTGCTTTTACAGCCTGAGTCAATTTAAAAAGTCTGGTTTCCAAATTAATAGACTATAGCATTCACAATTATTTCATGCTGTAACATTGGCTCAAACTGAAAAGCACCTTCCTGTATAACTGCATATTCTGTACAGGATGAAGGAAATCTCGTCTCCTGTACCAGGAAGTCTCACAACCAATAAGATTATAGGATGATATTCCTTCATTAAGTCCATTCTGAATTATAAAAACATGGGATATTAAGTGGATATTACAGAATCTGTCCAATCATGTGGATGGAAGCATATGGATTTTTAAGTCCACTTTTGTGCTGGCATATGCAAATATTATGTATACTACATGACGTCAAATTAGCACTTGCAAAGCGATCACAATTCACATCATTCAGGACTTTCCAAACATTCCCCATAGAACACGTTGTCAACATGTATTTTTCACTCACAGCTCAACCACAGACCTGCTTCACAGACCTGCTTCACAGACCACAGATTCACAGACCACAGATTCACAGACCACAGGGCAGGAGATCAGCCGAGTTGTACATCTTGGATGTGTACCTATATATATATATACTGCAGGCTGTGAGGTGTCTGTCTCTCTCCTCAGTCTCCGGCTCCACGCGGAACGGACTGGAGGGAGTGATCCAGCGCTCCCTGAGGCCCGCCTTCGAGGACCGTGTCTGCTTCATCGCCACCGTGCGCCTCGCCAAACCACAGTTCATTAAGGTGCACCTCCCCAAACTGCTCTCTCCCTGTGCACCTCCCCAAACTGCTCTTCCACTCTGCACCTCCCCAAACTGCTCTTCTACTGTGCACCTCCCCAAACTGCTCTCTCCCTGTGCACCTCCCCAAACTGCTCTTCTACTGTGCACCTCCCCAAACTGCTCTCTCCCTGTGCACCTCCCCAAACTGCTCTCTCCCTGTGCACCTCCCCAAACTGCTCTCTCCCTGTGCACCTCCCCAAACTGCTCTTCCACTCTGCACCTCCCCAAACTGCTCTCTCCCTGTGCACCTCCCCAAACTGCTCTCTCCCTGTGCACCTCCCCAAACTGCTCTCTCCCTGTGCACCTCCCCAAACTGCTCTCTCCCTGTGCACCTCCCCAAACTGCTCTCTCCCTGTGCACCTCCCCAAACTGCTCTTCCACTCTGCACCTCCCCAAACTGCTCTCTCCCTGTGCACCTCCCCAAACTGCTCTCTCCCTGTGCACCTCCCCAAACTGCTCTCTCCCTGTGCACCTCCCCAAACTGCTCTCTCGCTGTGCACCTCCCCAAACTGTTCTTCTACTGTGTCTTTTCGGGAGATGCTATTGTTAATGCTAACCCTGACTGGTTCTGCAGGAGATGCTAACGTTAGTGCTAACTCTGGTTCTGCAGGAGATGCTAACGTTAGTGCTAACTCTGACTGGTTCTGCAGGAGATGCTGACGTTAGTGTTAACTGGTTCTGTAGGAGATGCTAACGTTAGTGCTAACTCTGGTTCTGCAGGAGATGCTAACGTTAGTGCTAACTCTGACTGGTTCTGTAGGAGATGCTAACGTTAGTGCGGAGATGCTAACATTAGTGCTAACTCTGACTGGTTCTGCAGGAGATGCTAATGTTAGTGCTAACTCTGTCTGGTTCTGTAGGAGATGCTAACGTTAATGCCTACTCTAACTAGTTCTGCAGGAGATGCTAACGTTAGTGCTAACTGGTTCTGCAGGAGATGCTAACGTTAATGCTAACTGGTTCTGCAGGAGATGCTAACGTTAGTGCTAACTCTGGTTCTGCAGGAGATGCTAACGTTAGTGCTAACTCTGACTGGTTCTGCAGGAGATGCTAACGTTAGTGCTAACTGGTTCTGTAGGAGATGCTAACGTTAGTGCTAACTCTGGTTCTGTAGGAGATGCTAACGTTAGTGCTAACTCTGGTTCTGCAGGAGATGCTAACGTTAGTGCCAACTCTGGTTCTGCAGGAGATGCTAACGTTAATGCTAACTGGTTCTGTAGGAGATGCTAACGTTAGTGCTAACTCTGGTTCTGTAGGAGATGCTAACGTTAGTGCTAACTCTGGTTCTGTAGGAGATGCTAACGTTAGTGCTAACTGGTTCTGTAGGAGATGCTAACGTTAGTGCTAACTCTGGTTCTGCAGGAGATGCTAACATTAGGGCTAACTTTGACTGGTTCTGCAGGAGATGCTAACATTAGTGCTAACTTTGACTCGTTCTGCAGGAGATGCTAATGTTAGTGCTATCTCTGGCTCTGTAGGAGATGTGCACAGTAGAGGAGCCCAATGAAGAATTTACCTCCAGGCACAGTTTAGAGTGGAAGTTCCTCTTTCTGGACCACCGGTAGGTGTGCGTGTGTGCGTGCATGCGTGCATGTATGTGTGTGTGTGCGTGCGTGCGTGTGTATGTGTAAGTATGTGTGTGTGTGTGTATGTGTAAGTATGTGTGTGCGTGCGTGTGTATGTGTAAGTATGTGTGTGTGTGTATGTGTAAGTATGTGTGTGCGTGCGTGTGTATGTGTAAGTATGTGTGTGCGTGCGTGTGTATGTGTAAGTATGTGTGTGTGTGTATGTGTAAGTATGTGTGTGTGTGTATGTGTAAGTATGTGTGTGTGCGCGTGTGTATGTGTAAGTATGTGTGTGCGTGCGTGTGTATGTGTAAGTATGTGTAAGTATGTGTGTGTGTGCGTGTGTATGTGTAAGTATGTGTGTGTGTGTATGTGTAAGTATGTGTGTGTGTGTGTGTGTGTGTGCGTGTGTATGTGTAAGTATGTGTGTGTGCGTGTGTATGTGTAAGTATGTGTGTGCGTGCGTGTGTATGTGTGTGTGTGCGTGTGTATGTGTACGTATGTGTGTGTGTGCGTGCGTGTGCGTGTGTATGTGTAAGTATGTGTGTGTGTGCGTGTGTGTGCGTGTGTATGTGTGTGTGTGCGTGTGTATGTGTAAGTATGTGTGTGTGTGCGTGTGTGTGCATGTGTATGTGTAAGTATGTGTGTGCGTGCGTGCGTGTGTGTGTGTAAGTATGTGTGTGCGTGCGTGTGCGTGCGTGTGTATGTGTAAGTATGTGTGTGCGTGCGTGTGTATGTGTAAGTATGTGTGAGTGTGTGCGTGTGTGTGCGTGTGTGTGCGTGTGTATGTGTGTGTGTGCGTGTGTATGTGTAAGTATGTGTGTATGTGCGTGTGTATGTGTAAGTATGTGTGTGTGTGCGTGTGTATGTGTAAGTATGTGTGTGCGTGCGTGTGTGTGCGTGTGTATGTGTGTGCGTGCGTGTGTATGTGTAAGTATGTGTGTGTGTGCGTGTGTATGTGTAAGTATGTGTGTGCGTGCGTGCGTGTGTGTGCGTGTGTATGTGTGTGCGTGCGTGTGTATGTGTAAGTATGTGTGTGCGTGCGTGTGTATGTGTAAGTATGTGTGTGCGTGCGTGTGTGTGCGTGTGTATGTGTAAGTATGTGTGTGCGTGCGTGTGTGTGCGTGTGTATGTGTAAGTATGTGTGTGCGTGCGTGTGTGTGCGTGTGTATGTGTGTGCGCGTGCATGTGTATGTGTAAGTATGTGCGTGTGTATGTGTAAGTATGTGTGTGTGTGCGTGTGTATGTGTGTGTGCGTGTGTATGTGTAAGTATGTGTGTGCGTGCGTGTGTGTGCGTGCGTGTGCGTGCGTGTGTATGTGTAAGTATGTGTGTGCGTGCGTGTGTATGTGTGTGTGCGTGTGTATGTGTAAGTATGTGTGTGCGTGCGTGTGTATGTGTGTGTGCGTGTGTATGTGTAAGTATGTGTGTGCGTGCGTGTGTATGTGTAAGTATGTGTGTGCGTGCGTGTGCGTGCGTGTGTATGTGTGTGCGTGCGTGTGCGTGCGTGTGTATGTGTGTGCGTGCGTGTGCGTGCGTGTGTATGTGTAAGTATGTGTGTGCGTGCGTGTGTATGTGTAAGTATGTGTGTGTGTGCGTGCGTGTGTAATTACGTGCGTTCTTCTCTGGTGCTAATAATGATGTTTCTCTCAGGGCTCCTCCTATAATCGGCTACCTGCCGTTTGAGGTTCTGGGCACGTCTGGCTACGACTACTACCACGTGGACGACCTGGAGACGCTAGCCAAGTGCCACGAGCACTGTAAGGCCACGCAGCTCCCCTGTCTGTCACGCATTGGCCCCGCCCACCTCCTATCTGTTACATGCATGGCCCCTCCCACCTCCTGTCTGTCACATGCATGGCCCCTCCCACCTCCTGTATGTCACAGGCATGACCCCTCCCACCTCCTGTCTGTCATACACATGGCCCCTCCCACCTCCTGTCTGTCTTACGCATGGCCCCGCCTACATCCCCTGTCTCTCAAACCCATGGTCCCCGCCCCATATATTTCTGTGCTTTTGTTACATGTATGCAGTTCTGTAGTGTGTGTTTGTGTGTGTTACGTGTATGCAGTTCTGTAGTGTGTGTTTGTGTGTGTTACGTGTATGCAGTTCTGTAGTGTGTGTTTGTTACGTATATACAGTGCTGTAGTGTGTTTGTGTGTGTTTCGTATGCAGTGCTGTAGTGTGTGTTTGTTACGTGTATGCAGTGCTGTAGTGTGTGTTTGTGTGTGTTACGTGTATGCAGTTCTGTAGTGTGTGTTTGTGTGTGTTTGTTACGTATATACAGTGCTGTAGTGTGTGTTTGTTACGTGTATGCAGTGCTGTAGTGTGTTTGTGTGTGTTACGTGTATGCAGTGCTGTAGTGTGTGTTTCGTATGCAGTGCTGTAGCGTGTGTCTTTGTTACGTGTGTGCAGTTCTGTAGTGTGTGTGTTTGTTACGTGTATGCAGTTCTGTAGTGTGTGTTTGTTACGTGTATGCAGTGCTGTAGCGTGTGTGTTTACATTCACATTTACATTTTAGTCATTTGGCAGACGCTTTTAATCCAAAGCGACTTACAAGTGCATAGGTTCTTCCACAAGTCAAAGCATCACATCCATAACTAGGAACATACACATGAAATGCTGTTCGAAACATATAGTCGTCATAAGTGCAATTTTTTTATTTTTTTGGGGGGGTTAGATAAGGAGGATAGGGATATCAGAAAGGGGGCCAGGGGAATTCAGGAGGGAGGTCTCAGGTAGAGTTAAGGTGTGTTTTTAGAAAAGGTGTGTTTTTAGTCTGCGTCGAAATAGGGGGAGGGATTCTGCTGTCCTGACAGTGGTAGGCAAGTCATTCCACCACTGAGGAACCAGAACGGAAAACAGGCGTGAACGTGCAGCTCGACCACCAGGTGCTCGTAGTGAGGGAACCATAAGGCGACCAGAGCTGGCAGACCGGAGTGGTCTAGCTGGGGAGTAGGGAGTGATCAGGGATTGTATGTAAGGTGGGGCAGTCCCCTTAGCAGCCTGAAATGCCAACACTAGGGCCTTGAAACAGATGCGTGCGGCAATAGGAAGCCAGTGGAGGCCAATGAGAAGCGGGGTGACATGAGCCGACCTGGGCTGACTGGTGATCAGGCGGGCTGCAGCATTCTGGACCAGCTGGAGGGGCTTGATGGCACACGCTGGGAGACCGGCGTTTGTTACGTGTATGCAGTTCTGTAGTGTGTGTGTGTCTGTTACGTGTATGCAGTGCTGTAGTGTGTGTGTTTGTTACGTGTATGCAGTTCTGTAGAGTGTGTTTGTTACGTGTATGCAGTGCTGTAGCGTGTGTGTTTGTGTGTGTTTGTTAAGTGTATGCAGTGCTGTAGTGTGTGTGTTTGGGTGTGTATGCAATTCTGTATTGTGTGTGTTTGTGTGTGTTTGTTACGTGTATGCAGTGCTGTAGCGTGTGTGTTTGTGTGTTTGTTAAGTGTATGCAGTGCTGTAGTGTGTGTGTTTGTGTGTGTATGCAATTCTGTAGTGTGTGTGTTTGTGTGTGTTTGTTACGTGTATGCAGTGCTGTAGCGTGTGTGTTTGTGTGTGTTTGTTACGTGTATGCAGTGCTGTAGCGTGTGTGTTTCCTTGCAGTGATGCAGTATGGGAAGGGGAAGTCGTGCTACTACAGGTTCCTGACCAAGGGCCAGCAGTGGATCTGGCTGCAGACCCACTACTACATCACCTACCACCAGTGGAACTCCCGGCCTGAGTTTATCGTGTGCACTCACACCGTGGTCAGGTCTGTCTCTCTCTCTCTCTCTCTCTCTCTCTCTCTCTCTCTCTCTCTCTCTCTCTCTCTCTCTCTCTCTCTCTCTCTCTCTCTCTCTCTCTCTCTCTCTCTCTCTCTCTCTCTCTCTCTCTCTCTCTCTCTCTTTCCCTCTCTCTTTCCCTCTATAACCTCTGTCTCTCTTCATACTCTTTCTCTCTGATTGGTTGACGGGGTGGGTGTTGATTGGTTGACGGGGCGGGTGTTGATTGGTTGACGGGGCGGGTGTTGATTGGTTGGCAGGGCAGGTGTTGATTGGTTGACGGGGCGGGTGTTGATTGGTTGACGGGGCAGGTGTTGATTGGTTGACGGGGCGGGTATTGATTGGTTGGCAGGGCAGGTGTTGATTGGTTGACGGGGCGGGTGTTGATTGGTTGACGGGGCAGGTGTTAATTGGTTGATGGGGCGGGTGTTGATTGGCTGACCGGCTGGGTGCTGATTGGCTGGTTTCTCTGTGCAGTTATGCGGAGGTGAGGGCTGAGCAGCGCAGAGAGCTGGGCATTGAGGAGTCGCCCCCGGAAACAGCTGCCGAAAAGGTGACTCCGCCCACCACACTGACTCCGCCCACCACACTGATTCTCTGTGCAGTGACTCTTGCAGTGTGACTCAGTGACTCATTCTCTCTGACTCTTGCAGTGTGACTCACTGACTCATTCTCTCTGACTCTTGCAGTGTGACTCTGACTCACTGACTCATTCTCTCTGTGACTCTGACTCACTCTGTGACTCCCCGCAGAGCCAGGACTCGGGCTCGGAGTCGCAGCTGAACACCTCCAGCCTGAAGGAGGCGCTGGAGCGCTTCGACCGCAGCCGCACGCCCTCCGCCTCGTCCCGGAGCTCCCGCAAGTCCTCCTCCCACACGGCCGTGTCCGACCCCGCCTGTGCGTACACGTCCCCCGTCCCGTACACACCCCCCCCCCCGTCCCGTACACACCTCCCCCTGCCCCCCGTCCCGTACACACCTCCCCCTGCCCCCCGTCCCATGCACACCTCCCCCTGCCCCCCGTCCTGTACACACCTCCCGTCCCGTCCCGTACACACCTCCCCCTGCCCCCCCGTCCCGTACACATCCATGCTGATCTTGAGGTGTGTGTTGTGTGTAGCGTGTGTGTTTGTGTGTAGCACGTTGTGTAGGTGTGTGTGTGTGTGTGGTGTATTGATGTGTTTGGCTCCTCCCCCAGCTACACAGACCAAACTCCTGACGGACCAGAGCACCCCCCCCAGGCCCCCTCTCTCCGCTGTGGAGATGAGCTCCCAGCGCCGTTCATCCGTCAGTAGCCAGGTAACTATACACTACACTATACACACTATACACTACACTATACACACTATACACCGTACACTATACAACACACTATACACTGTACACTATATGCTACACTATACACACTATACACCGTACACTATACACCACACTATACACCGTATACTATACGCTACACTATACACACTATACACCGTACACTATACACCACACTATACACACTATACACCGTACACTATACGCTACACTATACACACTATACACCGTACACTATACACCACACTAAACACACTATACACCGTACACTATACGCTACACTATACACACTATACACCATACACTATACACCACACTATACACACTATATACCTTACACTATACGCTACAGTATACACATTATATACCATACACTATACACTACACCACACACACTATACACAACACCATACACACTGTACACTACAATATACACACTATACACTACACCATACACACTGTACACTGTACACTATACACTACACTATACACACTATACACCGTACACTACACACTACACTACACACTACACCACACACACTATACACAACACCATACACACTGTACACTACAGTATACACACCATGCACTACACTATACACATTATATACTACGCCATACACTACACACTATACACTACACTATACACACTATACACTACATCATACACAACACTATACACTACACCATACACTACACTATATACACTATACCCTACACCATACACTGTATGCTACACTATATACTACAATATACACTACCCTATCCACACCATACACTACACTATCCACACCATACACTATACACTACTCAACACTACCCTATCCACACCATACACTGCACACTATACACTACACTATCCACACCATACACTATACACTACTCAACACTACCGTATACACTACCGTATACACACCATACACACCATACACTGTACACTACACTATACACTTCACTATAAACACCATACACTGCACACTACACTATACACTACTCAACACTACCCTGTACACACCCTACACTGTACACTATACACACTATACATACAATACACTACCCTATACACACCATATACTGTACATTATATACTATACATTACACACTACACTATACACATGATGCACTAGACACTATTCACACGATACACTGTACAGTACACACTACACTATATACACTACACTATAGACATGATAGACTACACACTGTACACTAGACACTGTACACACAATACACTGTGTTCTACTATACGTGACTCTCCTTCCTGTATGTGTGTTCTACTATACGTGACTCCTTCCTCTGTGTGTTCTACTATACGTGACTCCTTCCTCTGTGTGTTCTACTATATGTGACTCCTTCCTCTGTGTGTGTTCTACTATACGTGACTCCTTCCTGTATGTGTGTTCTACTATACGTGACTCCTTCCTGTGTGTGTGTTCTACTATACGTGACTCCTTCCTCTGTGTGTGTTCTACTCTACGTGACTCCTTCCTCTGTGTGTTCTACTCTACGTGACTCCTTCCTCTGTGTGTGTTCTACTCTACGTGACTCCTTCCTCTGTGTGTTCTACTATACGTGACTCCTTCCTCTGTGTGTTCTACTATACGTGACTCCTTCCTCTGTGTGTGTTCTACTATACGTGACTCCTTCCTCTGTGTGTTCTACTATACGTGACTCCTTCCTGTATGTGTGTTCTACTCTACGTGACTCCTTCCTCTGTGTGTTCTACTATACGTGACTCCTTCCTGTATGTGTGTTCTACTATACGTGACTCCTTCCTCTGTGTGTGTTCTACTATATGTGACTCCTTCCTGTGTGTGGGTTGTGCAGCAGTCTATGAGCTCCAGTCAGAACCTGCCCCAGCCCATGATCACCAACCAGCCGCAGCAGCAGGTGCAGCCCGCAGTCCAGGTACCAGTGTTACCATGGTTACTATGGTGCTGTGTGTTAGTGTTCAATTTGGGTTTATTTCTGTGTCCTGTGTCCCGCTGTAGTATAATATGACGCGTGTGTGCAGTTCTCTGCAGCTGTAGTTTAATATGATGCGTGTGTGCAGTTCTCTGCGCAGCTGTAGTGTAATATGATGCGTGTGTGCAGTTCTCTGCAGCTGTAGTTTAATATGATGCGTGTGTGCAGTTCTCTGCAGCTGTAGTTTAATATGACGCGTGTGTGCAGTTCTCTGCAGCTGTAGTTTAATATGACGTGTGTGTGCAGTTCTCTGCAGCTGTAGTTTAATATGACGCGTGTGTGCAGTTCTCTGCAGCTGTAGTTTAATATGACGTGTGTGTGCAGTTCTCTGCGCAGCTGTAGTGTAATATGACGCGTGTGTGCAGTTCTCTGCGCAGCTGTAGTGTAATATGACGCGTGTGTGCAGTTCTCTGCAGCTGTAGTGTAATATGACGCGTGTGTGCAGTTCTCTGCAGCTGTAGTGTAATATGACGCGTGTGTGCAGTTCTCTGCAGCTGTAGTGTAATATGACGCGTGTGTGCAGTTCTCTGCAGCTGTAGTTTAATATGACGTGTGTGTGCAGTTCTCTGCGCAGCTGTAGTGTAATATGACGTGTGTGTGCAGTTCTCTGCGCAGCTGTAGTGTAATATGACGCGTGTGTGCAGTTCTCTGCGCAGCTGTAGTGTAATATGACGCGTGTGTGCAGTTCTCTGCAGCTGTAGTGTAATATGACGCGTGTGTGCAGTTCTCTGCAGCTGTAGTGTAATATGACGTGTGTGTGCAGTTCTCTGCACAGCTGTAGTGTAATATGACGTGTGTGTGCAGTTCTCTGCGCAGCTGTAGTGTAATATGACGTGTGTGTGCAGTTCTCTGCGCAGCTGTAGTTTAATATGACGTGTGTGTGCAGTTCTCTGCGCAGCTGGGCGCGATGCAGCACCTGAAGGAGCAGCTGGAGCAGCGCACGCGGCTGATCGAGGCCAACA
The DNA here is from genome assembly GCF_963514075.1 of Conger conger. Taxonomy (NCBI): domain Eukaryota; kingdom Metazoa; phylum Chordata; class Actinopteri; order Anguilliformes; family Congridae; genus Conger; species Conger conger. The sequence continues at coordinate 79,172,592 of NC_083763.1, read as the reverse complement.
TCCAGCGCCAGCAGGATGAGCTGCGCAAGATCCAGGAGCAACTGCAGATGGTGCAGGGCCAGGGCCTGCCTGTGAGTCACCGCTAATGCCCCTAATGCCCTTTACTGCCCCCCCAACTGACCTTAATGCCCCTTACTGCCCCTTCCTACCCCTAATGCCCTTTACTGCCCCCCCAACTGACCCTAATGCCCCTTACTGCCCCTTCCTACCCCTAATGCCCTTTACTGCCCCCCCAACTGACCCTAATGCCCCTTACTGCCCCTTCCTACCCCTAATGCCCTTTACTGCCCCCCCAACTGACCCTAATGCCCCTTACTGCCCCTTCCTACCCCTAATGCCCTTTACTGCCCTCCCCCCCCCCCCCAAACTGATAGAACACAAAGAGTAGTAGTTGTAGTAGGAGGAGCCGTATTGTGGGAAGTGGAGTCCCACATGGATCAGTGCTGGGGCCACTGCTCTTCCTGAGTCACATAAATGACCTGGACATGGGCACTGAAAGACTCATAGTTGACCAAAGCCTTTCAGGTTCTAGTCTGTGCAGTAGCAGTAGAAAAGGCCAATAGGATGTTAGGATACATAGCCAGGAGTATTGAGTATTAGTCCATGGAAGTTATACTCACCATATACAATACTCTTGTTAGACCACACTTGGAGTACTGTGTGCCGTCCTGGGGACCACACTATAAGAAAGATATAGAGGCACTGGAAAAGGTTCATAGAAGGGCAACCAGATTGATTCCATGTATAAAAGATGAGAGTTATGAGGATAGACTTAAGATGCTTGATCTCTTTAATCTTAGTTAAAGGAGGCTCGGGGGAATTGATTAAGGGGATTAACAAAGTGAATTATGGGCGATTCTTCAGGGTGAGTTTGGTTAGCAGAACAAGATGGCACAATTGGAAATTGGCAAAGGAGAAATTCCGTGCAGATATTAGGAAACATTTTTTCACCCAGCAAGTGGTCACGTGTGGAATAGCTTGGCAGTACATGTAGTGGAGGCAGAAGCACTGGGGCTTTTCAAGACCAGGCTGAATGGCTTGTTCTTCATTACCTGATGTTACCTGATGCCCCCAAGAACCCGTGTTGTTCTCCTCATGTCGTGATGGAGCGGTCCCTCACATGCTGCTGAATGCTTGCAGGTGTTCTCTCAGCAGACGGGCGGGGCCCTAAGTTTGGGCTCCGCCCTCTCGCAGGGCGGGGCTCTGACCATGCAGGGGGCGGTGCTCCAGCCCGCCCCCACTCACGTCGCCCAGCAACAGCAGGCTCCGCCCCCCCAGCAACAGGCTACCGCCCAGCAACAGCAGGCTCCGCCCCAGAACCTCCTACGTGAGCAGAGCTCCTCCCACACACAGGTAGGCCACGCCCCCTCTCCGCCACTTCTGTGCCCTGGGAACAGAATCAGTTTGAATTAAAATAATCGTACAGGGCATACACACATCTGTACAGCGGAAACTGTACCGAGCATACACACATCTGTACAGCAGAAACTGTACCGGGCATACACACATCTGTACAGCAGAAACTGTACCGGGCATACACACATCTGTACAGCAGAAACTGCAATAGAATGACTGAGGTTAAAATAATCATACAGGGCATGCATCTCACTATAATGTATAGTTATAGTCCAGCGGATCCTGACAGGAGATATATTATGTTTGAAATGGACCTCAAAATTCAACAATGAATTGTCCATGGACTTAACATGTAGGAGACGCATGCGAACATGAATTAGGCAAATTGAACATTATTTAAGTGTTATGGAACAGGAACCCATGTTGGCACAGCTAGCAGGGTGGAGAAGCAGAGTTACACCCCCTAGCTGGTCCAATATCCACCGTCTACCACAGGTTCATGAAACGGACCAGCCCTAATGCTAACATCAGCCTGCTATCCATCGAAGTGCAGCCTGCTATCCATCAAAGTGCAGCCTGCTATCCATCAAAGTGCAGCCTGCTATCCATCAAAGTGCAGCCTGCTATCCATCAAAGTGCAGCCTGCTATCCATCAAAGTGCAGCCTGCTATCCATCAAAGTGCAGCCTGCTATACCCTGATAGAGAGCAATGGAGGGCTCATCAATTTGATTTCCTGTCTTTTGAGGCTTTCAGCAAATGCAAACATTTCACTTAAAACATAGTTTTTTATGATTATGATCATCTTAACTTCAGCAATAAAAGATTTATCTCTCTCTCTCTCTCTGTGTCGCAGCGCTCCTCCTCCCTTCCCCCCCTCTATAACACCATGATGATCTCTCCGCCCGGCTCCAGTGTGGTCCAGATCGCCACCAGTCTGGGCCAGAGCAGCACGCCGAGTGGGGCCGTGGCCACGTTCACTCAGGACCGCCAGATCCGGTACCTATACCCGCCTATACCCAGCTACATCACCTGTACCCGCTTATGTCCTATACCTGAGTTCCACTGAGACAAGGACTGATTCTCTCCCCCCCCTCAGGTTCCCGGGGGGGCAGCCTCTGCTGACCAAACTGGTGACCGCCCCTATGGCCTGTGGGGCTGTGATGGTTCCCACCACCATGTTCATGGGTCAGGTGGTCACGGCATACAACGCCTTCGCCCCGCAGCCGGGCACGGCCCAGACCATCAGCATCGCCCAGACGGCCCAGTCAGGGCCGCCTCAGCCCCCCCCCGGGCCGCCGGGCCAGGCTCAGATCGGCCCGCCGACCCAGCAGTTCCTGCAGGTGAGCAGCAGGGGGCGCTCCAGAGCAGAGCCTCCCTAATCCTCTGAAGCACTACCCATCAAACCAGCGTCCATCCAGTCACAGGCCACACATTCACTTAAATCTGATGCTGAATTTTGAGTCCTGCTGTGGATTCAGCTCTGTGAATGAGGTGTGGGGGCTGACCACTCCAATTCTGCTTAAACTTTGTGGAAATGTTCTTTATATATTCAGTAGAGAACATGCATAATATTGGCCTCATTGTATTTCGTATTCTACAGATATTGACTTTTTTAAGGACGGGTGGCACCCAAAAAGTCAATCAAAAAATCTGACACAATTTTCTGTCGATATTCAGATTATTAATGATTTTCATGATACTGCTCAGGCAAAAAGTTATGGTTGTTAAAAAATTCGAAATCGTGCTAAATAGAGGTTGACAGTTTCCGATTGAAATGAAAATGAATTTCCATGGCATGATCATTTAAGAGAACTTTAATTCACAGTAAAACATACTTTGATGGCATCCTACATCTGAACCACTTGGTTTATGGTTTCCAAACTTGAAATTCTAGTAAATATCCTAGTTAAGAACCGCCACAGGCAAGAAATTTGAAAAAAAGTTGAAGCAGGACCTGAATTAACATCAGAAATCCATTAAAATGCATGTTTGAAAAAAGTACATCAAATTGCAAATGTTTCTTCAGTAGAGAAGTGAAACATCAGGTGTTAAATACGTTTTATGTTAATATTATTCATGTGAAAAAGCTATAACTAAACACAAAAAGATCATTGCTTTATACCAAAGACTATCATTTGGCCACATTTTTGATGTTGCTTATATGTAAATTGAGGTCCTGCTTGAAACGATCAAAACAAAAGGCACTGCAGTATCAACACTGTTTTTGTGTATAAGTAGGCGTATTTTACCTTTTGATTGGATTGGAAACTTTCCACCATTCTACCTCTACCTTGCCCCAGATTTTTTGAATAAATTTGACTTCATTTTGCGTGTGGCTGTTCCTAACCAAGATATTTACTAGTATTTCAAGTTTGGAAACCATACACAATATACTGATGTAGGAAGCCATGAAAGTATTTTATATTGTGTATTAAGCTTCTCTTTGAAAACATGCCTCAACATAGCCGGGTCAGCTACATGTGTTTGTACTTATGTGGGCCTATTATACCTTTTGAGCTGCATAGTTCCATAACTCCACCTTACCAACAACTTTGGCATTGTGTGATTTTTGAATAAATTATCTATTTGATTTCATTTGACTCTATTCTTAACCAAAATCTCTACTAGTCTTTGTAGTAGTAGAAGTTTGGAATTCATAAACCAAGTGGTGCTGATGTAGTAAGCCATCAGATATATATATTTTAAAATGTCAAGTGGTATGATTTAGCATTTTTGAATGGCCATAACCTTTTTAATGAGCAGTATTATGAAATAATCCTAAACCCCAATTGTCACTCGCAAGTGACTTTTTTTGGGCATCACCTCCCTTTTTTGAAGAGCCAATATCTCTAGAATGACAAATTCAATTAGGCTCATATTTTGGATATTCTTTATTGAATGTATAAAGTTTTCGTTAACTTTTAGCAAAATTGGAGTGGTCACCCCACACACACAGACACACTTTTGGCCTATGGAGAGGAGGATGGCCAGACTGGTCAGCTGACAGGAAGGTGACAGTAGCACAAATAACCACACATTACAATAGTGGTATGCAGAAGAGCGTCTCTGAACACACTCTCAGTGGACAGGCTACCGCAGTAGAAGCCTAATGAAGTGCTGGATGTGTCTCTGACTCCTCTCAGGCTCCACGCTTGTTGCCAGGTAACCAGTCCACGCAGCTGATCCTGCAGGCCGCGTTCCCACTGCAGCAGCAGGGCAGCTTTTCCTCGGCACAGCCCCAGCCACAGCCACAGCAGGGCAGCTTTTCCTCAGCACAGCCCCAGCCACAGCCACAGCAGCTCAGCGCCCACAGGACTGACAGCCTGTCGGACCGCTCCAGCACACAGCCCCAGTAACCAATCAGACCATGCGCTGAGCCCAACGCAGCCGTGAGGGGGCGGAGCCTGTCCCTCCGGCGGTACCTGTCCCAGGTGCGGGGGGGGGGGGGCACTGCCCTGCATCACCATGGCAACAGTACTGAGCTGAACTTCTCCCCACGGTAACGGTGGGGGAACTCTTCACCATGGTAACGTACAGTGCGCTTTTGCCATGGTAACCAGAGGGCACTCATTTTCCATTTCCGCTCCAACTTTCATTTTGCCCATCTGCGCAGTCGGACAGCTGTTTGAGCAGAGCTGCGCAGTCGGACAGCTGTTTGAGCAGAGCTGTGCAGCTGGGACAGGATTTATAGAAGGGCTGCGCAGTCGGACAGCTGTTTGAGCAGAGCTGCGCAGTCAGACAGCTGTTTGAGCAGGGCTGCGCAGTCAGACAGCTGTTTGAGCAGAGCTGCGCAGTCAGACAGCTGTTTGAGCAGAGCTGCGCAGTCAGACAGCTGTTTGAGCAGGGCTGCGCAGTCGGACAGCTGTTTGAGCAGAGCTGCGCAGTCAGACAGCTGTTTGAGCAGGGCTGCGCAGTCGGACAGCTGTTTGAGCAGAGCTGCGCAGTCAGACAGCTGTTTGAGCAAAGCTGCGCAGTCAGACAGCTGTGCTGGAAATGACCGTGCTGCTTGTGTTCATGTCAGATAATTATGGGTCAGGAAATAGTTTTAAGAATGTCACGTGGATTCAGCGTTATTGTACAGACACCTGTAAAATAATATGTAAATATCTGGACAAAAGGAAAGAGAACTAATATTTTATATGATGCATGAAAAGTGTAATCTGTTATTTGCAGCTTTTTTGTAGTATTCTGAGGAAAAAACTAAAACGCTAAAAATGCTAAGGTTGATATTTTCATGGACTTCCTGTACAGCTGTGCGCTGCATGCAGTGTCACAGTTTGTTTAATGCAGTGGTTTGTGTTTCAGTAATATTCTTGTCATGAATTTCAGAAAAAAACATATTTTTAAGAAATTATGTTTTTAAAATGTGTTCCAAAGAAACACAAAAAAAGCTAAAATGTAAAACTATAAGCTTCATGTGACAAAGTCTGATTTTAAAAATGTAAATAAAAGGCTTTGCATGCTAATATAGATTTATGGTAAAAACATTACTTGAAGCGCATTGTTTTTAAGTAAAGTAGCCATTCTCCACTCTTTTTAACTTTGCCCAAATGCTGCATAATCGACAACATAAGAATTAATAATCCTAACTGCTTGTGACAGCCTGCATTTGTCATATCCTATGATACTTGTCACATGTTCATGAAAAAGTATGATCCAGCTGTCACGATCAGTAATGAGTGTTCAGTGAAGCTTCACAAAGCTTAGTGAAGCATTATAGCGGCAACGATTAACAAGTGTAAGAGACTACATAATGCTAAATAGCAATGCACTTCAAGTAGTTTCTCAATTTGAGTGCCAAGTCTTTAGGCTTTTAGGTTTGTTAATGTGTATCTGAAAGTTTATAGCAGTCTTGATATTTTCAAGGAAAATGACCCCAAGAACAGAGTGTTATATTATAATTAGTTTAAAATTTTAATGAGTACCTTGAAATATTAAACAGTATAATCTCTTTATTAATCTTCAGCACATAATTCTGCATTTGCACACTGTGTGTGTGTGTGTGTGTGTGTGTGTGTGTGTGTGTGTGTGTGTGTGTGTGTGTGTGTGAGAGAGAGTGAGAGAGAGAAAGTATTGGTCCCTAACATGATCAGTCATTTTGTTGCCACACCTCAGTAAAACTACAATCATAATGGCCGCTGCCCCACAGCAGGCAAAGTGCACACGCTCGGGCTGAGGGTGGGTGTGGACTCCCTGCAGGTGGTCGTGTTGCCTCTTTGGAAAGGTAATGAATGTTTGAAACGTGTCTGAGGCAGAAATAATGTATTTCAGTGAGAGACAATCATGTGGGTTATTCTGAATGCAGTGAGCAGGTGCCTGAAGCCATGGCAGAGAGGGAGATTGGTCTAAAAATGTGCGCGATCCCTCCTATATAAATTGGGGGAGGGGGTGGGACAGGTTGCTGATTGGCTGTGGCCTGTGCTGTGAATGGTTCAGCGATGTGATTGGTCTGAATGGGCCCATGGTGTGAATGGTTCAGCGATGTGATTGGTCTGAATGGGCCCATGGTGTGAATGGTTCAGCGATGTGATTGGTCTGAATGGGCCCATGGTGTGAATGGTTCAGCGATGTGATTGGTCTGAATGGGCCCATGTGGGAATGGTTCAGCGATGTGATTGGTCCAGTTCATATCATTCCCGTGGAACCCGCTCAGGATTGGCGGGTGGTACCAGCCCGTTCCGCTCTCTCCACAGTACCTCACTACACCACTCCGCCTTGGCCCGAACCCAAACCCAGTCCCCAACCCAGTCTGAACCATTACATTACATTACATTATTGCCATTTGGCTGACGCTCTTATCCAGAGCGACGTACAGTTGATTAGACTAAGCAGGAGACGATCCTCCCCTGGAGCAATGCAGGGTTAAGGGCCTTGCTCAAGGGCCCAACGGCTGTGCGGATCTTATTGCGGCTACACTGGGATTAGAACCACCGACCTTGCGTGTCCCAGTCATGTACCTTAACCACTATGCTTGCGCACGCACGCACACACACACACACACACACACGCACACACAGGAACAGCAGTGACGTGCATCAATCAGAAGCAGTGTGAAGAACGCACACACACACGCACACGCACACGCACGCACGCACGCGCACACACACACACACACACACACGCACACACACACGCACACACACACACACACGCACACACACACACACACACACACACACACACACACACACACACACAGGAACAGCAGTGACATGCATTAATAGGAAGCAGTGTGAAGAAGGCATGTCTGGAATTGACCGAATGGCGCTTTGTTACAACCAGACAAGGAGTGATGTCATCAACCTCTTCAGTTTATGAAACTGGTGGTGAGTTTCAGCCTCGCTGGAACATTTCACTCAAAGGTTCGCTGGGCGTGTAAAATGGAAATCATTTTTGGACATTTTTTATGTATGCTTTCATTTCTCAGGACGTGATTGCTTCACACTGGCTTGCGTAGGGGCATTTTGGGTTTTGTAGTCCAAAGCAAGAACATGAACTTAGAGTCATCCCAATCAGTTTGTACAACCCTTCTGTTCCCAGAGGCTGCACATATGATCACATTCATTCTATAGCCTTTATTCACAATGGGAAATGTAAATATGTTTTTTTAATATTATTATTATTATTATTATAATATAACCAGGTGATATACACCGATATGAGGCAGCCTGTGGCTAAGGTGCATGACAGGAACCTGGAAGATTTGGGGTTCAAGCCCTGGTGTAAATGTAGCCACAATAAGATCTGTGCAGCTGTTGGGCCTGTGAGCAAGGCCCTTAACCTCACATTGCTTTAGGGATTGTACCCTGTTTAGTCTAATCAACTAAGTTGCTTTGGATAAACGCATCAGTTAAATAACTAATGTAATGGCTGTTACCAGGAGGCTGCTTTCTCTTTGATCAGAAACCCTCTGAGCTCCTATACCTGCCACTGTAAATCTGTTAGGATATCTAAAATATCTTTCATTACAAACACAAACCGTCTGAGCCAACTGGAAACGTATACTCAAAGGGATATATCCAAAAAGAAAAACCCAGAACGTGAATAGAAACTTGTGTGACTCCCACAAGGAAGAATGTGTGTCCATAAAGTTTTATGCCAGTTTGTATTTAAGTTTACACCAGTGATTCCCAACCCTGTTCCTGGAGATCTTCCATCTTGTAGGTTTTCATTTCAACCCTAATTGGCACACTTGATTCTCCTAATTAGCAACTCAATAAGATCTCTAGCTGTTGAATGAGGTGTGCTTTGTTAGGGTTGGAGTGAAAACCTGCAGGAAGGTAGATCTCCAGGAACAGGGTTGGGCAGCCCTGCTCTAGCTGTTGAATGAGGTGTGCTTTGTTAGGGTTGGAGTGAAAGTCTACAGGATGGTAGATCTCCAGGAGCATGGTTGGGCAGCCCTGCTCTATCTGATGAATGAGGTGTTGGGTTGGGAACCATTGGTTTACACTCCGAGACATGCATATAAAATGAAATATATATTTTATGTCCAAGCCAATTTTTAGCTGGATAGATGATTGTAATGATGGTGTTGATGATGATGGTAATGATTGTGTTGATGATGGTGATGGTGTTCTGGCGTTGGGACGATGGGTTAATTAAACAAACTGTGACACAGTGTGTGGGGAGGGGTGTTTCAGATCTGGATTTAACAGGGCCGCTGTGGTCCTCCGTGCATCTCTCTCCGGCCTCAGAGCGGTCAGAGGTCAGAGGTCAGAGTGATGTCACAGCCGTCCTCAGACCACTCCTCTCCTCACCGCACTGCTTATCTGCAGGTTCTCACGCAGAAATATTTTAATCCAAAGAGTGGACGTTAAAGATGGGAGAAGGAGATCTGGGGGGCCCTGGGATGGAGGGAAATCATCTTCTATGTTCTGTAGTTCTGATGTACGCACTAGAAGTTTGAACGTTTGTGTTTATTCCTGTATCATTTAATCTGTGTATGCTGTTCTGTGCTCCGCTGAGGAACCGCTGCTTCTGCCCACGGCTGAGCCCATCTGAGCGGCCCAGGCCCAGAACCTGCCGGAACCAGACCTGTGGGGTCTGGACACGCCTGAGCCCATCTGAGCGGCCCAGGCCCAGAACCTGCCGGAACCAGACCTGTGGGGTCTGGACACGCCTGAGCCCATCTGAGCGGCCCAGGCCCAGAACCTGCCGGAACCAGACCTGTGGGGTCTGGACACGCCTGAGCCCATCTGAGCGGCCCAGGCCCAGAACCTGCCGGAACCAGACCTGTGGGGTCTGGACACGCCTGAGCCCATCTGAGCGGCCCAGGCCCAGAACCTGCCGGAACCAGACCTGTGGGGTCTGGACACGCCTGAGCCCATCTGAGCGGCCCAGGCCCAGAACCTGCCGGAACCAGACCTGTGGGGTCTGGACACGGCTGGGGGGCATTATCGCTCCAGTACAGAAGCCTCTCATCAGTGGAGTGTTACTTACATTAACAAAAACATAATGGAATCTTTTTAAGCAGAGGCCCTCTCCCCTGCTCCCTGTTCAGTTTTGAAAATAAATGTATGGTAAAAACAGAGCTGTGTGTGCTGTCTGTCCTGAATGGCATTGAAGTACATGATCAGAGATACTATTTCTGCACATGACTGGGTACCAGCATCTGCAGGATGATGGTAATGTGAGCCAGACGTGTTCGTATAGCAGCTTCACTGCGGAAAGGGAATGCATTTCCCCTGGGCACAGCGGGATCAACTCTGTGATAGTACAGTTTACTGTATTTTTTGTGTTTAATACTTTTGAGTTCGAAATGATTTAATATCTTTGACCCAAGTGCTGACAGCATAATACACCAAAGACTGAACATCAGCATATTTAATCAAGGGTAACAAAGAAAAACTATACAACATATAATTTCAGTATTTAATACTGGAGAAAATGTGCCTGGTCAAGTAGATTGGTTGTCAATCCTACTTCAAAGAAACAGAACTTGAAGGTTACTCCTCTAAAATAAAATCACAATATCTGGTATTCAGTTCTAAATGCATACTTCAAATAAGCATTTTAAACTCATCTAATTTTATTTCTGAAAAATAAAGGGATCATACACTACAATTTAAAGATTTTTTATACATGTATTTTTGTCAAGGTTAGTTTGAGTGGAGGTGTGTCTATAGGGAAGGTTTGTCAGGGTTAATTTGAGTGGAGGTGTGTCTATAGGGAAGGTTTGTAAGGGTTAATTTGAATGGTGTGTCTATAGGGAAGGTTTGTAAGGGTTAGTTTGAGTGGAGGTGTGTCTATAGGGAAGGTTTGTCAGGGTTAATTTGAGTGGAGGTGTGTCTATAGGGAAGGTTTGTCAGGGTTAATTTAAGTGGAGGTGTGTCTATAGGGAAGGTTTGTCAGGGTTAATTTGAGTGGAGGTGTGTCTATAGGGAAGGTTTGTAAGGGTTAATTTGAGTGGAGGTGTGTCTATAGGGAAGGTTTGTCAGGGTTAATTTGAGTGGAGGTGTGTCTATAGGGAAGGTTTGTCATGGAAACCCACTCAACAGGTGGCCAATCCCTGTCTCCCATTCCAGTGGCCATGTGAGACAGACAGGAGAGTATGGAACAAGTTTTTATTGAATATTTACAGTAATCAGGGTTTACAGTAAGCTCTGTACATGAGGTCTCCTGTTACTACGACAACAGTCCCCGTCAAATATTGACGATGTATTCTCCTCGGCCCCGCTGAGATGTACAGTACGTGATCTAAGAACAAAACTCTTAATCCTAACAAAAATAATGTCTCTGAGCTGAGTGTTAAATACAAACCGGTATGATGCTGGAGAGGCCTGGATGGTGCTGTGTGTGGTGTGTGGTGTGTGGTGTGGTGTGTGTGTGGTGTGTGGTGTGTGTGTGTGTGTGGTGTGTGGTGTGTGGTGTGTGGTGTGTGGTGTGTGGTGTGTGTGTGTGTGGTGTGTGTGTGTGTGTGTGTGTGTGTGTGTGTGGTGTGTGGTGTGTGTGTGTGTGTGGTGTGTGGTGTGTGGTGTGTGGTGTGTGGTGTGTGGTGTATGGTGTATGGTGTATGGTGTGTGTGTAGGCTCTTGACCAAGGAAACACAAGCTCATTCTTTGTGGAAAGCGTGACATATAAATTATTGACCTGCTCTGGATCCATCTTTCCCCCTCTGCCAGGTCTATAACCGAAAGGACATTCCATTCCTCAAATTCACGTTCTGGATTTCCCCCGTCTCACCGATGGGCTAACCGTTTCAGTCACACGCATGACTGACGTCCTGCTTCGCACCAGGAAGTGGAACAGCCAATCAGCCCTTCTGCCTCCAATCACCAATCCTGTTGGGCAGTGAGATCCTGTAGAGGAATGAAGTCCTCCGATTGGGTGATGCCCAGGGTACGCTGGAGTCATGCGACAGGACCTCAGGACACTGAACACTGATCTGAGAACAGTCCTACAGGAGGGACAGGAGCTGGGACCTTCTGAGCTCAGATGTTGACAGATTTGAATTGAGTGGGCTACAGTATCACAAAGGTAGCACACTCACACTCACACTCACACTCACACTCACACTCACACTCACACTCACACTCACACTCACACTCACACTCACACTCACACTCACAAACAGCCTGAGAGTGCAGCCCCTAGAATAAAACCACTGAATAGTACAAGTATTTACAATGCGATTCCCTCCGGTCCAATCAGAACCCAGCATCCGGCTTGATGAACAAGGCTGAGAAGGCGAAGGCCAGGAAGACCACGCCTCCAATGATGGTGACTACAGAGAAAAGAAACCAGACAAAACATTACTGAACACTACATTACTGCACACTACATTACACTACTGCACACTACACTACTGTACATTACACTACACTACTGCACACTACTGTACACTACTGCACACTAAACTACACTACATTACACTACTGCACACTACATTACTGTACATTACACTACACTACTGCACACTACATTTCACTACTGCACACCACTACTGTACACTACTGCACACTACACTACTGTACACTACTGCACACTACACTACTGTACACTAC
>NC_083763.1:79147732-79155232 GCF_963514075.1 Conger conger | reverse complement strand
ATATGACGTTGTTAACATTCAGTTTTATCATTGGTTGCCGTATATGCCCCTCTTCACGTCATAGACATTATTTTTAAGTTCGATAGAGATTTGCAAACCCGGAAAAGGAAGTAGCTACATAGTAACGCTCGATCTAAAACAGTTCTGTGGTGTTCATAGACTGTGGGCAATGTTAGAGGCATAGATCATCTATTTGAGAGAAAATTGGATACAGGAATAAAATATAAATAGCTTGTTGAGTTGGAAATCAACAGATTAAGTTTCCAGTTCTTTGTTTTCCGAGAGGGGCAGGAAGGGATCGGTTCCTCCTTTTCTCGGACTCACACTCCAGCACAGCAGGTGGCGGTAATGCACCATTAACAGTGTCTTACAACCACCAAGAAACCCCCAAAGAAACAGTGATGAACGTTTACTCGAAACTGATGTATTATCACTAATTTGCTGTCAAACATGAATGGAGTCCAATTGGAAAATAGGCATTTTGAGCAAAAATATCGGTATCACTAGCGGGTCGCTTCATAATCAAACCAAGTCAATTGGAAATTGGAGTTTCTGTCGATTTTGAACCATTACATTACAGCAGACGCCCTTATGCAGAGCGACGTACAGCGAAGTGCGTAGAGGACGAGAGGACCTGAGAGGACAGTACGGTGCAGAGTCCAGGCGTTACCATACAGATACAATCAGAACCCTTGAAGAATACTTTAACTTACGAACTAGCATACCACGATTGACTAGAATACTCCGAGTATTCAGTTTGCCATATCCTTGGCATTAAAGCAGGAAAACCCTAAAAACGTGTAGTCTATATATCTAGGACACTGTTCATTGGCTTACGTCATGGGGAGTCAGGAAACAACCATAAAGCCGGTCGTGAGGTTGGACGATGTCACGTTGAAGACTCAGTCAGTAATCAGCCAATGGTGTGGCAGCAGTGCAAAGCACACTCATGCAGATACGGGTCAGGCGCTTCAGTTAATGTTCACATCAGCCATCAGAATGTGATCTCAGACGGTGATTTCAACCGTGGCATGATTGTTGGTTTGATTATTTCTGTTTACTCAGAATTGTACGATAAACAAAAAACATTCAGCGAGCGGCATTTCTGTGGACAGGTAGGATACCTGCACCCCTATACACTAGTGCCGTCACACAATACACAATTGTATCATTGTGATCTACGAGACACATTTAATTAGCCCTGTTCCAGTAGCGCCTGGTGAGGCTACACGTGTTTCCTTTGGTACTGCTGTTTGGTGTATTTGGGGGGTTCCAACAGACACAATAGTCAAATTTACTCAAATGTTTTTATTACAAAAACAGTAATGAATATTATTGACACACATTAAAACAGGAAGGGCAGGAAGGCCCTGCGCTGGCGGGGGTAGTGCTGGAACGTGCTGTGGTAGAACTCGTGGCAGAGTTGGGCAGCCAGGGCCTGGTTGAACAGGACGTACAGGACCACTAGCCACCAGGTGAGTGCTCCGCCGCCCAACACCACGCCCACAGACAGGTAGATCAGCAGCTCCGCAAAGTAGTGAGGACAGGATACCCGCTCGAACCAGCCTCCCCGCGGGAGCCCGTGCTCCAGAGTCTGCACCTCACCTGGCAACCGCACACACACAGTGTAAACCCCCGCACAGACAGTGTAAACCTCCGCACACAGTGTAAACCTCCGCACACAGTGTAAACCTCCGCACACACACAGTGTAAACCTCCGCACACACACAGTGTAAACCTCCGCACACACAGTGTAAACCTCCGCACACAGTGTAAACCCCCGCACACAGTGTAAACCTCCGCACACAGTGTAAATCTCCGCACACACACAGTGTAAACCTCCGCACACACAGTGTAAACCTCCGCACACAGTGTAAACCCCCGCACAGACAGTGTAAACCTCCGCACACAGTGTAAACCTCCGCACACACACAGTGTAAACCTCCGCACACACACAGTGTAAACCCCCGCACAGACAGTGTAAACCTCCGCACACAGTGTAAACCTCCGCACACACACACAGTGTAAACCTCCGCACACACAGTGTAAACCTCCGCACACAGACAGTGTAAACCTCCGCACACAGACAGTGTAAACCTCCGCACACAGACAGTGTAAATCTCCGCACACAGACAGTGTAAACCTCCGTACACAGGCTGTGTAAACGTGTGTGTGCGTGTGTAATTTACCTGTATGCAGGTGTGTATGTGACTCACCTGATTTACCTGTACGCAGGTGTGTGTGTGACTCACCTGATTTACCTGTACGCAGGTGTGTGTGTGTGTGTGACTCACCGGATTTACCTGTACGCAGGTGTGCCAGCAGCAGGAGGCAGCGGTGCTGGAGCAGAGAGGCCCAGAGGAAGAGCAGGAGGCCCCCGACCAGAGCCCACAGCACTGGAGGCCCTGCCCAAACACAGAGAGAGAGTCTCTCACTCACTCTCTCACTCTCTCACTCTCTCACTCTCTCACTCTCTCACTCACTCACTCACTCACTCACTCACTCACTCACTCACTCTCTCACTCACTCACTCACTCACTCACTCACTCACTCACTCACTCACTCACTCTCTCTCTCACTCTCACACTCTCACACACACACTCTCACACACACACACACTCACACACACACACACACACTCACCCTGGTGTTGCTGTGGGCCCCTCACACACAGCAGAGTCAGGCCCAGGAGGATGTAGTAGCCCAGGCCGAAGGCATACTGCACGGTGTGTATGACCCCCCTGGAGAACACACTGACCCGCGTGCATTCCACCAGCCTCCGCACAGAGTGCGCCCAGAGCAGCACCTGCGCTACCACCGTGCATAGAGGCACCCCTGGAGAGGAGAGACACGCATGTTTAACTACACGCACGCACACACACACACACACACACACACACACGCGTGTTTCACTGCACACACGCACACACACACACACACACACACACACACACACACACACGTGTGTTTCACTGCACACACACACACGCGTTTCACTGCACACACACACAGGTGTGTTTACTAACACACACACACACGCATGTTTCACTGCACGCACACGCACACACACACACACACGCGTGTTTCACTGCACACACACACACACACACACACACGCACACACACGTGTGTTTCACTGCACACACACACACACACGTGTTTCACTGCACACACACACACGTGTTTCACTGCACACACACACACACACACACGCACACACACGTGTGTTTCACTGCACACACACACACACACGTGTTTCACTGCACACACACACACACGTGTGTTTACTAACACACACACACACGCGTGTTTCACTGCACACACACACACACACACACACACACACACACACGCGTGTTTCACTGCACACACACACACGTGTGTTTACTAACACACACACACACACACGCGTGTTTCACTGCACACACACACACACACACACACACGCGTGTTTCACTGCACACACACACACACACACACACACACACACACACGTGTTTCACTGCACACACACACACACACACACACACACACACACACACACACGCGTGTTTCACTGCACACACACACACGTGTGTTTACTAACACACACACACACACACACGCGTGTTTCACTGCACACACACACACACACACACACACGCGTGTTTCACTGCACACACACACACACACACACACACACACACACACACACACACACGTGTTTCACTGCACACACACACAGGTGTGTTTACTAACACACACACACACGCATGTTTCACTGCACGCACACGCACACACACACACACACGCGTGTTTCACTGCACACACACACACACACACACACACGCACACACACGTGTGTTTCACTGCACACACACACACACACGTGTTTCACTGCACACACACACACGTGTTTCACTGCACACACACACACACACACACACACGCACACACACGTGTGTTTCACTGCACACACACACACACACGTGTTTCACTGCACACACACACACACGTGTGTTTACTAACACACACACACACGCGTGTTTCACTGCACACACACACACACACACACACACACACACGCGTGTTTCACTGCACACACACACACACGTGTGTTTACTAACACACACACACACACACGCGTGTTTCACTGCACACACACACACACACACACACACGCGTGTTTCACTGCACACACACACACACACACACACACACACACACACACACACGTGTTTCACTGCACACACACACACACACACAAGCGTGTTTAACTACACGCACACACAGGTGTGTTTACTAACACACACACGGCCATGTTTAACTAATGGGGAATATCAGACTTTTGAAGGAGGAATAAAAACTTCAATAATGGTATTTTAAAACTCGTTTAAGCGTTCATTACATTTCATATGAAAAACATTTTCCCGAAACAAGCATTGTTTCACAATTAACTGCTGCACGTAATGAAAATGGAGCGATGAGGTTCTTTGGTTTTAGGTCAAATTTGTTAAACTACATTGAATTCAATGGCTAGCACGCGCTTTGGTTCGACCTCAGGCACGCGCAGTACATGGTCGCTTCGTGTTATTTCCTAGGATTCAGTCTGGCGCTCTACGGAGATAACAGGGTTTCACATATCCAACTACAAAACAACCCGAAACGCCAAGGATGTGCGTGTGTATTGTACAAGAAACCTCCGAAACGTCTGTTAACACAAAACACACTAATAACCGTCATGTTAATTATTTTACGGTGTCAACATCGAAATATCAGAAATACCTTTCCACGCCGCTGCGGAACTGTCGGTCAGGAACCCGAGCGTGTTGCTAAGCCACAGCGGCAGGTCTCGCCCCAGGAGAGCGGTTTGCAGGGACACGGTGATCAACAAGCCGTTCCACACCACCGAGACCACGTAGAAATGAGAGAACCATCTGAAGGGCGGAAACCATCGTGTTCTCAGGAGAGAATACGGTACAGCTTTTTAAGATAACTAGAATTAGTCCCCTAGAAGAGAACGAACCAATTTTAACAGTCCGATGTGCATTAAGCGAGCAGCAAAAGACTAACCCTGTAGTTGGTTCCACAGATATCTACCTTTTGGGAACATCACACATTCGCACATAGGATGGGCGCTGTGAATTCTTGGTTTTGCCGTATCTGATCAGGTCCTGGAACAGCTCACACACACGAGACTGCGCACATTTGGCGGAAGTGTGAGAAAGGAACACATGTAAGCAAAATGCGAGTAAGAAAAACAACGATAATAATATCCACGTAAAGTCAATTGCAGTAAATCCTAATATTAGCATGATAGTCTATTTCTGCGCCAAGGTCTAACATCTCCGATGGGCATCGTGGTGTTAAGTACTGGAGTTCCGGTCTGCAGATAAATAAACCGTGGGCCGATTTCAATGATTACGATAATCAGATATACCGCATATGTGGTATGTACAGTATGTGTCATTTTATGACAAGCAACATCGTGCCGTTTAAAACGTAGCATACAATGCGAATTTAGCGACAGACATAGACAGTCGGATTATGTGTTTAAGCAGAAGAATAAACGTTCCCGCCGTCGGCCAGCAGGTGGCAGCACGTGATCATTTTGAATTTCAGGCGCTTCAGTACCGCACTTCAACCTCGGCCACTGGTTGGAAGTGCCGCGTGATTTTCATGTTGATGATTACATCGAGAGGCCTTTTCCTGCCAAACAGCGGTAGTACTGTGAAAACAATACGAATCTCACATAAAAAAGTGGAAAAGACTCCTGTTTCCCCAGAACAAAATACATGTGCTGTCTAGCTATGCTATGTTATGCAAAAGTTATGTTATTTACATGAGATGATAATCCATTATGAATGAGAGAATGAGAGAGAGAGAGAGAGAGAGAGAGAGACCAATTCAATTGGCAATTGTTATCTGAATGTAGGGTGGGACAGTTCCTGAAAATGTGACTTAATTGGATAAGGGTGTTACCATTAGGCTTTGCTATGATAGGATACATGCAGCTGTTTGATGTTTGACAATATCACACATTTTGTTTACAATGGAAAGTATGATCCTCAGTGAACTGGTAAGATATGATCAGTGTACTATATGTGATCAAACTAAAACAAGTTGGGCCGCAGTGTCTGCAGGATTAACTCCAGTCCTGGAGGGCTGGTGTGTATGCAGGTTTAACTCCAGTCCTGGAGGGCTGGTGTGTATGCAGGTTTAACTCCAGTCCTGGAGGTGTGTATGGCTCAATCAGCAAATTATCCCAACGCACTATGTCCGATTCACTCGCAAAAGACACCACGATAAAATGGTACAAGTCAAGAACATTTATCAGCTGCTGTTTATATCATGGAGTGACATGACCTCCCCACTGCTCACTCACCTCCTCCCCACTGCTCCTCCTCCTCCCCACTGCCCCCTCACCTCCTCCCCACTGCTCCTCCTCCCCACTCCTCCTCCTCCTCCCCACTGCCCCCTCACCTACTCCCCACTGCTCCTCCTCCTCCCTACTGCCCCCTCACCTCCTCCCCACTGCTCCTCCTCCCCACTCCTCCTCCTCCTCCCCTATGCCCCCTCACCTCCTCCTCACTGCTCCTCCTCCTCACTGCCCCCTCACCTCCTCTCTGCTCCTCCTCCCCACTGCTCCTCCTCCCCACTGCCCCCTCACCTCCTCCCCACTGCTCCTCCTCCCCACTCCTCCTCACTGCCCCCTCACCTCCTCCCCACTGCTCCTCCTCCCCACTCCTCCTCCTCACTGCTCCTACTCCTCCCCACTGCCCCCTCACCTCCTCCCCACTGCTCCTACTCCTCCCCACTGCCCCCTCACCTCCTCACTGCTCCTACTCCCCACTCCTCCTCCCCACTGCCCCCTCACCTCCTCCCCACTGCTCCTCCTCCTCACTGCCCCCTCACCTCCTCACTGCTCCTCCTCACTGCCCCCTCACCTCCTCACTGCTCCTCCCCACTGCTCCTCCTCCCCACTCCTCCTCCTCCTCACTGCCCCCTCACCTCCTCACTGCTCCTCCCCCCCACTGCTCCTCCTCCCCCATGCCCCCTCACCTCCTCCCCACTCCTCCTCCTCCTCACTGCCCCCTCACCTCCTCACTGCTCCTCCTCCCCACTGCTCCTCCTCCCCACTCCTCCTCACTGCCCCCTCACCTCCTCCCCACTGCTCCTCCTCACTGCCCCCTCACCCCCTCCCCACTGCTCCTACTCCTCCCCACTGCCCCCTCACCTCCCCACTGCTCCTACTCCTCCCCACTGCCCCCTTACCTCCTCACTGCTCCTACTCCCCACTCCTCCTCCCCACTGCCCCCTCACCTCCTCCCCACTCCTCCCCACTGCCCCCTCACCTCCTCCCCACTGCTCCTCCCCACTGCTCCTCCTCCCCACTCCTCCTCCTCCTCACTGCCCCCTCACCTCCTCACTGCTCCTCCCCCCCACTGCTCCTCCTCCCCATGCCCCCTCACCTCCTCCCCACTGCTCCTCCTCCTCACTGCCCCCTCACCTCCTCACTGC
>NC_083763.1:79140232-79145232 GCF_963514075.1 Conger conger | reverse complement strand
TGTGTGTGTGCGTACGTGTGCATGCATGTGAGTGTGAGTGTGTGTGTGAGTGTGTGTGCGCGTGCATGTGAGTGTGTGTGTGAGTGTGTGTGTGTGTGTGTGTGTGAATGTGTGTGACTGTGTGTGTGTGATTGTGTATGTGTGTCTATATGGGGGGGCAGCTCGAGGTCATGATGTGTGTACAATGTCTCTGCACTCAGTCCATGACCCGGTCGCCTTGGAGACTCTCTCTCTTCCAGGCAGTGGTAAAGGCAGCCAGGTGTTAGCGTGAGTGTGTGTGTTAGTGTGAGTGTGTGTGCATTAGCGTGTGTGTTAGCATGAGTTTGTGTGTTAGCGTGAGTGTGTGTGTGCATTAGCGTGTGTGTTAGTGTGAGTTTGTGTGTTAGCGTGAGTGTGTGTGTGCATTAGCGTGTGTGTTAGTGTGAGTTTGTGTGTTAGCGTGAGTGTGTGTGCATTAGCATGAGTGTGTGTGTTAGTGTGACTGTGTGTGTTAGCATGTGTGTGTTAACGTGAGTGTGTGCGCGTTAGCATTAGTGTGTCTGTTAGCGTGAGTGTCTTATCGTGAGTGTGTGTTTGTGTGAGTGTGTGTGTGTTAGCGTGAGTGTGTGCATTAGCATGAGTGTGTGTGTAGTAGCATGTGTGTTAGCGTGAGTGTGTGTGCGTTAGTGTGAGAGTGTTAGCGTGATTGTGTGTTCGCATGAGTGTGTGTGTTAGCATGAGTGTGTGTGTGGTAGCATGTGTGTGCTAGCGTGAGTGTGTATGTGTTAGCGTGATTTTGGGGAGGGCAGAGCAGGAGAGGGAGAGGGGGGGGGGGGGGGGGGGTCAAAGGGACATTTAGACCACTGTGTCCAGCACAGCGACAAAAACAAGGGCGTGGTCTTTATCTTTCCACAGCCCTGGCAGGGGAAGGGGGTGGGTTCTGAGTGCGGAGAGAGGCTCAGAGTCTCTGCTCTTCACCAGTAACCTCTGTACTACACCTTGGTACATACAGCTGGTCATGGGGGCGGCCTGTAGCCTACTGACTAAGGTGCTTGACTGGGACCTGGACGGTTGTTGGTTCAGGCCCCGGTGTAGACACAATAAGATCAGTGCAGCTGTTGGGCCCTTGAGCAAAGCCCTTAACCTCACATTGCTCCAGGGGAGATTAGCCCCTGCTTAATCAACTGTTAACATTTTCACATAGCACATTTTCTTACACAACACAACTCAAAGGCACTCTAGGGCAGACTGAAACAATCCTGTATATTTCTTAACCCCAGGATTTCCCCAAGCATATCGGCCAATCAGAGCTGTGGGTCTCCAGCATATAGACCAATCAGAGCTGTGGGTCTCCAGGATATAGACCAATCAGAGCTGTGCGTCTCCAGCATATAGACCAATCAGAGCTGTGTGTCTCCAGCATATAGACCAATCAGAGCTGTGTGTCTCCAGCATATAGACCAATCAGAGCTGTGTGTCTCCAGCATGTAGACCAATCAGACTGTGTGTCTAAAGTCTAATATCTGGAGGGCACCCAGCAGAGACGGGGGGCTGCCTCTCATTACTCAGTGATGCTGACTGACATCTTCATCTTCATCTTCATTCTGTGAGTGACATCACCATTTCCCTCCTGCAGAGGCTGGTGTGTTTCCATCTCACCATGCTCCTCCCACAGAGCTGCTCACCCTCACCATGCTCCTCCCACAGAGCTGCTCACCCTCACCATGCCCCTCCCACAGAGCTGCTCACCCTCACCATGCCCCTCCCACAGAGCTGCTCACCCTCACCATGCCCCTCCCACAGAGCTGCTCACCCTCACCATGCCCCTCCCACAGAGCTGCTCACCCTCACCATGCTCCTCCCACAGAGCTGCTCACCCTCACCATGCTCCTCCCACAGAGCTGCTCACCCTCACCATGCCCTCCCACAGAGCTGCTCACCCTCACCATGCCCCTCCCACAGAGCTGCTCACCCTCACCATGCTCCTCCCACAGAGCTGCTCACCCTCACCATGCTCCTCCCACAGAGCTGCTCACCCTCACCATGCTCCTCCCACAGAGCTGCTCACCCTCACCATGCCCCTCCCACAGAGCTGCTCACCCTCACCATGCCCCTCCCACAGAATGGTGTGTAAATCAAAAAACGTCCATTGAGTAGCAGTTCTGCGGGCAAAAACACATTGTTAATGAGTCAAACCTCTAAGTGGATAGGCTACAGCAGCAGAAGACCAGTAAGCCTAAAAAACAAGTCTAATAAATACCTAATAAAGTGCTCACTGAGTGTATATAAGCTAACCCACTTATCCTGAACAAGGTCGCAAGGGGGCTGGAGCCTATCCCAGCATACATTGGGCGAAAGGCAGGAATGCACCCAGTCCATCACAGGGCACACACACCATTCACTCACACGCTCATACCTACAGGCTATTTAGACTCTCCAATCAGCCTAACCTGCATGTCTTTGGACTGTGGGAGGAAACCAGAGTACCCGGAGGAAACCCACACAAACACGGGGAGAACATGCAAACTCCACACAGAGAGGCCGGGATTTGAACCCAGGACCTTCTTGCTGGCTGTGAGGTGGCAGTGCTTTCCACTGCATCATCCGTGCCACCCACTATGTGCTATCCACTGATAATGCATTAAAAAAAGAAAAGAAAAAAAAAGGTGTCTAAAGGAGAGTCTGTGTTGGGTACGGACGGAGTATAAACCGATCCACAAAAATACGACTTGTACAGAAGCTTTGGAACCGCTTTCTCAGCCCGTAGTTGTGTGGAGACTCTAAGCGCTTTCTCGGCCCTTAGTTGTATGGAGACTGTAACTATTTGAAAGGGCACTGGGCTACTGCGCGGGACAACACTGAGCGGAAACCTGCGGCCCCCCGCCCCCCCCCGCCCCCACCCCGAGCCTCGTCAGAGCCTGTGCCAAACCGGGATCCGCGCGGACACCAGCAGGTTCACATCTACGACTTTATTCTTTTCGGCTGGATTTATTTCTTCATAACTTTGTTCCTACTGCGTTTTTATCTGGTGGAGTAATATGTAAATATTTATGACAGTACACTCGTCCACTGACTGGAGATGAGCGGATTAAATGTACTGTCTTAAATGAGCGGCGGTAATTGCATGGTGACGCTGGTTATTACCCATCTCCACGGAAGATGACTAAGACGCTCACTGCCATTCCTCTGGTGGCATTACTCGTTGGGCTCAACAATGTCGCAGGTAAGATCTGGGAGATTTCGCTGAAAACTAAAGGCTAAATAAATAGAATCTAACAATGTTCCTATTTATTTACTTTGGTTTAGTATGATGAGGTGTTCAAGGCACCACTGTCGCCCTTTCAAAAGTTACACAGCCATCGGAAATAGGATATTAATTACTACCAAGCCTCAATATTTTAAATTTACCCACTAAAATGAATTAGTATGACCCATAGGCTATTCCACGCAGAAATTACGACACATTAAGTCAACTTTTGCAGAGCGAACCTATTGGACTCACTCACATTAACATTTATACTCGGTTTTGCGCGTATGTACTACAGAGATGCAGACTTTAGATATGCTGTTTTTACAGATGAGAAGTGATAAAGATTGTATAGATGAGTAACGTCTGACAAACTTTGCCTCCCAAGAGGTCGCACGCATTGATTTTTTAGCGTGCGATGATTTTTGTGTCCCATGTAGTAATGAACTTGTCTTGATGTGGCTTTCTGACTCACGGGAATGTGATCAGTTCTTTTTTTGTTGTCCTCCCCAAAAGGTGACTAAAAGTTTGAGAGCATTTTACAAATTACGAATAAAAGGAAAAGTAAATCACAACCGGGGCGTCGTGGTGAACACGCAAGTTCTCACGTGCGAATTTTGAATTAAACAGATGGATTTAAAAAAAGAGAAAAACGTGCGTGTTATGTGTTACAGTCGTTTTCACTCTGCTGAGTTATTTAGAGTAGCTCTACATGCTAATGTGAAAAGTGCATTATTTAGAGTGGCTCTACATGCTAATGTTAAAAGTGCATTTCTGCCCATCCTGCATCTGAAATATTTCCAAATTCAATAAATAAATAAAAAATAGAAAATAGAGCTAAATCTCTATTCTAATTCAATTCGTTTGTTATAGTCTGTTATAGGCTGCCATCCATCTTCGAATGTATGTATCTGGGATTGATTCATCGCAGGCGGCTCTTTTAAAGGTGAAGTTTGTGTGTGCGCGTATTTAGACAAAGTTGATTAAAGCGAAGCGCGATATCCGCAGGACTGGAGCCGTTCTTTCCCCGGAATCGTAAAACAGGAACCGCACCTCAGCACGGCCTGACCTCCGCTCATCTGCCCGTCTTCCTGTTTTGACAGAATAATGCTGTCTGCTCCTACGGAGGGAAGCTGGCCTGACTGGGTGTTCAGCTCCCTCTTTAGCGTCCATCTTTAAAAAGGTTTTACTGATGATCACACAGATCTATAGTTAGGGAATAAAATGGAAAGGCCAGTGTGTTGGGCCACTCGTGTTGATGTTGCGTCTTATGACTCACATTCCACCAACATTGGAGTGAAACACTCTTTGCATCAGGAACTCAGTCCACTTGTGTTCAGTCCATGGAGGTAGATGTTCAGGGAAGTTCCATACAGGCTGGATTGGGTTCATATGTGACTGAGGACAGAAGGGTGATTGGTGAATGAAGATGTTTTGAGTGATCTGTTGAAATAGTCTCCCCTCCTCTTCCAGCGATTGAGCTGAAGTTCATTCCTGACCCTCCATGGCTCAACGTCCAGGACAGGATTCACAGAATCAACGTCACGGAAACGCTGGAGCTTCGATGCAGGTGAGTATCCCAGCAGCCACTGGGGTTCTGAATGCATGCGTCTATCCCAGAAATCACTGGGGTTCTGAATGCACGATCAGGCAGATTGGGTGGTATTACTGTCCATGCATTCTAAACAAGTGTGGGGCGGCCTGTAGCGTAGTGATTAAGGTACATGAATGGGACACGCAAGGTCGGTGGTTCTAATCCCGGTGTAGCCACAAT
>NC_083763.1:79127732-79130232 GCF_963514075.1 Conger conger | reverse complement strand
AGGTTGAAGAACGGGCAGTGTGTGTGTGTGTGTGTGTGTGTGTGTAACAGGTTGAAGAACGGGCAGTGTGTGTGTGTGTGTGTGTGTGTGTGTAACAGGTTGAAGAACGGGCAGTGTGTGTGTGTGTGTGTGTGTGTGAGTAACAGGTTGAAGAACGGGCAGTGTGTGTGTGTGTGTGTGTGTAACAGGATGAAGAACGGGCAGTGTGTGTGTGTGTGTGTGTGAGTAACAGGTTGAAGAACGGGCAGTGTGTGTGTGTGTGTGTGTGTGTGTAACAGGATGAAGAACGGGCAGTGTGTGTGTGTGTGTGTGTGTGAGTAACAGGTTGAAGAACGGGCAGTGTGTGTGTGTGTGTGTGTGTGTGTGAGTAACAGGTTGAAGAACGGGCAGTGTGTGTGTGTGTGTGTGTAACAGGTTGAAGAACGGGCAGTGTGTGTGTGTGTGTGTGTAACAGGTTGAAGAACAGGCAGAGTGTATGTGTGTAACAGGTTGACGAACGGGCAGTGTGTGTGTGTGTGTGTGTGTGTGTAACTGTGTTTGTGTGTAACAGGTTGAAGAACGGGCAGTGTGTGTGTGTGTGTGTAACAGGTTGAAGAACGGGCAGTCTCTGAGTCGTGAGGAGCAGAAGTACCGGGTGAAGCTGGGGAGGGATGCTCTGACACTCTACGACGTGGCAGAGAGGGATTCTGGGAGCTACACTGTGGTGCTGAGGAACCCTTCCACCAAGGAGGAGCGGAGGCGGTCCTTCCAGCTGCTCGTCAACGGTGACCCAGCCCCTCATGCATGTCACTATGGCAACACTGCCACCGTGTGTGTCTATCGCCTTGAGTGTGTCATAAAATCCCAGGACACTTGTCCATGCAGTTTGGGAAATACATTTTAATATTCCAATTTGCATTATCATTTGAATAAAGCTGCTTATACAGTGTGCAAATCTACGACAAAGAGCTGAGACAGAGAAAGAGCAATCTGAACTATCAGCTTCTATTCTGCTTTAGCCTAGTTTATGAGTGAAATTTAAACTCAAATGTGGAATTGCATTGTGTGTGTGTGTGTTACTCTGTAACTGAAGGAGAGCTGCATGGCTGGGGGTTAATGGTGTCCTGTGTCTCCATTCAGACAGCATCCTGCCACACTGCTGTAGCTTAGTGTCCTGACTAAAATCCAAACCTGTGTTATGGCCTGTGTGTGTGTATGTGTGTGTGTGTGTATGTATGTGTGTGTGGATAAGGGGCATGTGTGTGTGTGTGTAAGGGGGTGTGAGTGTGTGTGTGTGTGTGTGTAAGGTGGTGTGTGTGAGTAAGGGGGTGTGTGTGTGTTAGGGGGCGTGCGTGTGTGTGTAAGGGTGTGTGTGTGTGGGTAAGGGGCATGTGTGTGTGTGTGTAAGATGGTGTGAGTGTGTAAGGGGGTGTGCGTGTGTGTGTAAGGGTGTGTGTGTGTGTGTAAGGGGGTGTGTGTGGGTAAGGGTGTGTGTGTGTGTTAGGGGGCGTGTGCTGTCGGTAAGGGGGCGTGTCCTGTGGCTAATGGGCGTGTGTATCTTCAGTCCCGCCCCAGATCTTTGAGAAGGAGATGGGGGGGGGCGGGGACATCCACATGTTTGGCAGTAGCCCCTCCCTCCGCTGCACCGTGCGGGGAAGCCCCTCCCCCATCGCTGTCCAATGGCAGTGGATGCCCCTGGAGGACTGCCCTCTCAACTTCCTGTGAGTCAGCGGTCACATGACCACAATGTGTATGTGCCTGTGTATGTATGTATGTGTGTATGTGTATGTGTGTGTGTCCCTGTGTGTGTATGTATGTGCCTGTATGTGTATATGTGCCTGTGTGTGTATGTATGTGTGTGCCTGTGTGTTTGTATGTGTGTATGTATGTGTGTATGTGTGTATGCATGTGTGTCTGTGTGTGTGTATGTGTGTATGTGTGTATGTATGTTTGTTTGTGCCTGTTTGTGTATGTATGTGTGTGCCTGTGTGTATGTATGTGTGTGCCTGTGTGTATGTATGTGTGTATGTGCCTGTGTGTTTGTATGTATGTGTGTGTGTGCCTGTGTGTTTATGTGCCTGTGTGTGTATGTGTATGTATGTGTGTATGTGCCTGTGTGTGTGTATGTATGTGTGCCTGTGTGTGTGTATGTGTGTATGTATGTGTGTATGTGTGTATGCATGTGTGTCTGTGCCTGTGTGTGTGTGTATGTGTCTGTGTGTGTGTATGTGTGTATGTGCCTGTGTGTGTGTGTGCCTGTGTGTGTATGTATGTGTGTGTGCCTGTGTGTCTGTGTGTGTGTGTATGTGCCTGTTTGTGTATATGTGCCTGTGTGTGTATGTATGTGTGTGCCTGTGTTTGTATGTGTGTATGTATGTGTGTATGTGTGTATGTATGTCCGTTTGTGCCTGTTTGTGTATGTATGTGTGTGTGTACATGCCTGTTTGTGTGTTTTGTATGCGTATGTGTATGTGCCTGTGTGTGTATGTGTGTATGTGCCTGTGTGTGTGTATGTATGTGT
>NC_083763.1:79117732-79122732 GCF_963514075.1 Conger conger | reverse complement strand
GCTGATAAGCTGATCTACAGGAACCTGCGCTGGTTCCGGCTGGGAGGGGAGCAGTGGAGTCCAGCTCACTTCCTGCCCGTGCAGCCGTGCCGTGGCCTGGCCCTGCCCCCTCGGCCCCTGCCCCAGGCAGTGCTCTCTGGCCTGGGGGGGCCCAACGTCACGCTCGACCTGCCCCTCTCCAACCTGTCCCACAGAGACCAGGGCCTCTACGCCTGCCAGGTGGAGAACACCAAGACCAGGGAGACTACCTGCCTCCTACACCGTCTGGAGCTCACAGGTACACACACACACACACCCTGCCTCCTACACCGTCTGGAGCTCACAGGTACACACACACACACACCCTGCCTCCTACACCGTCTGGAGCTCACGGGTACACACACACACACACACCCTGCCTCCTACACCGTCTGGAGCTCACAGGTACGCACACACACACACCCTGCCTCCTACACCGTCTGGAGCTCACAGGTACACACACACACACACCCTGCCTCCTACACCGTCTGGAGCTCACAGGTACACACACACACACACCCTGCCTCCTACACCGTCTGGAGCTCACGGGTACACACACACACACACACCCTGCCTCCTACACCGTCTGGAGCTCACAGGTACACACACACACACACCCTGCCTCCTACACCGTCTGGAGCTCACAGGTACACACACACACACACCCTGCCTCCTACACCGTCTGGAGCTCACAGGTACACACACACACACACCCTGCCTCCTACACCGTCTGGAGCTCACAGGTACACACACACACACACCCTGCCTCCTACACCGTCTGGAGCTCACAGGTACACACACACACACACCCTGCCTCCTACACCGTCTGGAGCTCACAGGTACACACACACACACACCCTGCCTCCTACACCGTCTGGAGCTCACAGGTACACACACACACACACCCTGCCTCCTACACCGTCTGGAGCTCACGGGTACACACACACACACACACCCTGCCTCCTACACCGTCTGGAGCTCACAGGTACACACACACACACACCCTGCCTCCTACACCGTCTGGAGCTCACAGGTACACACACACACACACCCTGCCTCCTACACCGTCTGGAGCTCACAGGTACACACACACACACACCCTGCCTCCTACACCGTCTGGAGCTCACAGGTACACACACACACACACCCTGCCTCCTACACCGTCTGGAGCTCACAGGTACACACACACACACACCCTGCCTCCTACACCGTCTGGAGCTCACAGGTACACACACACACACACCCTGCCTCCTACACCGTCTGGAGCTCACGGGTACACACACACACACACACACCCTGCCTCCTACACCGTCTGGAGCTCACGGGTACACACACACACACACACACACCCTGCCTCCTACACCGTCTGGAGCTCACAGGTACACACACACACACACCCTGCCTCCTACACCGTCTGGAGCTCACGGGTACACACACACACACACACCCTGCCTCCTACACCGTCTGGAGCTCACAGGTACACACACACACACACCCTGCCTCCTACACCGTCTGGAGCTCACAGGTACACACACACACACACCCTGCCTCCTACACCGTCTGGAGCTCACAGGTACACACACACACACACCCTGCCTCCTACACCGTCTGGAGCTCACAGGTACACACACACACACACCCTGCCTCCTACACCGTCTGGAGCTCACAGGTACACACACACACACACCCTGCCTCCTACACCGTCTGGAGCTCACAGGTACACACACACACACACCCTGCCTCCTACACCGTCTGGAGCTCACGGGTACACACACACACACACACACCCTGCCTCCTACACCGTCTGGAGCTCACGGGTACACACACACACACACACACACCCTGCCTCCTACACCGTCTGGAGCTCACAGGTACACACACACACACACCCTGCCTCCTACACCGTCTGGAGCTCACGGGTACACACACACACACACCCTGCCTCCTACACCGTCTGGAGCTCACGGGTACACACACACACACACCCTGCCTCCTACACCGTCTGGAGCTCACAGGTACACACACACACACACCCTGCCTCCTACACCGTCTGGAGCTCACAGGTACACACACACACACACCCTGCCTCCTACACCGTCTGGAGCTCACAGGTACACACACACACACACCCTGCCTCCTACACCGTCTTGAGCTCACGGGTACACACACACACACACACACACACCCTGCCTCCTACACCGTCTGGAGCTCACAGGTACACACACACACACACCCTGCCTCCTACACCGTCTGGAGCTCACAGGTACACACACACACACACCCTGCCTCCTACACCGTCTGGAGCTCACGGGTACACACACACACACACACACCCTGCCTCCTACACCGTCTGGAGCTCACAGGTACACACACACACACACACACACCCTGCCTCCTACACCGTCTGGAGCTCACAGGTACACACACACACACACCCTGCCTCCTACACCGTCTGGAGCTCACAGGTACACACACACATACACACCCTGCCTCCTACACCGTCTGGAGCTCACAGGTACACACACACACACACCCTGCCTCCTACACCGTCTGGAGCTCACAGGTACACACACACACACACCCTGCCTCCTACACCATCTGGAGCTCACAGGTACACACACACACACTCACACACTCACACACTCACACACACATTACACACACACACACACGCACACACACATTACACACACACACACACTCACACACACGTTACACACGCACACGCACACACACTCACACACACATTACACACACACACACTCACACACACATTACACACGCACACACACACACTCACGCACACACACACACACACACATACACATTACACACACGCGCGCACACACACACTCACACACTCACACACACATTACACACACACACACATTACACACACTCTCACACACACTCACACCCACACATACACATTACACTCACACACACACACACTCACCCACTCACACACATTACACACACACACTCACACACACATTACACACGCACACGCACACACACACTCTCACACACACACTCACACACACATTACACACACACACTCACACACACATTACACATGCACACGCACACACTCACACACACACAAACACACACACATACACATTACACACACTCACACACACTCACACACTCACACACACATTACAAACACACACTCACACACACATTACACACGCACACGCACACACACACTCACACACACACAAACACACACACACACACACACACACGTACACATTACACACACACACACTCACAGACTCACACACACATTACACACACACACACACACACACACACTCTTACATACACACACACACATACACATTACACACAAACACACACTCACACACACACAAACACACACACACACACACACACACACACACATACACTCTGAGAATGTCCGTGTCCCCAGCTCTCCAGCGCTCCAGGATCCTGGCGAACCTCACAGACCAGAGAGTGAACGTGAGTGACACCACCACCCTCCTGTGCCCTGCGACCGGGACGCCCAGGCCCACCGTCCTCTGGACCAAGAACAACCACACCCTGCGGGAGGGGTCAGGTAAGCAGGGACCTCACACTCACACACACCAACCAACCACTCAGCCAACCAACCAACCAATCTCAGACTCATGCCCCGCCCCCTGTGGGTGTGGTTCTGACACACGCCCCGCCCCCTGTAGGTGTGGTCCTCACGCAGGCGAATCAGACGCTGACGATCCAGCGGGTGAAGAAGGAGGACAGCGGGGTGTACGTCTGCCGCGCCTGTAACCGGCTGGGCTGTGAGAGCCGCCACGCCGAGATCCACGTAGAGGGTGAGAACACATCACACACAGGACATGACATCACACACAGGACATGACATCACACACAGGACATGACATCACACACAGGACATGACATCACGCACAGGACATGACATCACGCACAGGACATGACATCACACACAGGACATGACATCACACACAGGACATGACATCACACACAGGACATGACATCACACACAGGACATTACAACACACACAGGACATGACATCATCACGCACAGGACATTACATCATACACAGGACATGACATCATCACGCACAGGACATTACATCACACACAGGACATGACATCATCACTCACAGGACATGACAACATCACACACAGGCCATGACATCATCACGCACAGGACATGACATCACACACAGGACATGACATCATCACGCCCAGGACATGACAACACACACAGGACATTACATCACACACAGGACATGACATCATCATGCACAGGACATTACATCACACACAGGACATGACATCATCACGCACAGGACATAACATCATCACCCAGGACGTGACATCACCACACACAGAACATGACATCATCACGCACAGAACATGACTTCACCATGCATGGGAAATTACATCAGCACAATTTTATCATATTCATAATAATCTGGCTCGGGGTGGTGGAGGGGTCTGTTTCCTGAGTTTGTTAACAGCACTGTGATTGGCTGCAGGTGTCTGTGCCCTTGTTAACAGCGCTGTGATTGGCTGAGTTTGGTCTCACAGAAACAGCAGCAGGCACTGGGTTCAGTTACAGTGTGTCTTCGTGTTTTAAAGACTAATTCTAAATTTCTTTCACCATCGTATGATATCAGCTGCAAGGAATAGAACTGAAACAAACAGGCTGGCAGGCACTGTGGGAAGGGCAGAAACAAAGGAGAAAGCACACAATGAGGGCGAGAGAGAGGGAGTGAGAGAGAGAAAGAGAGAGGAAGAGGGAGAGGAAGAGGGAGAGAGATAAAGAGTGGGAGAAAAGCTCTTAAATATGACGGCACAGGGCTATTGTGTCCATTTCTGCACGTCGTCACTAACGAGGGGACAGAGACTAATGAGGCAAACCTGCTGATATGAGCAATCTGTGGCTATTTCAGGGGTTTAAGAATGCAAACATCAACAATGCAGGGAAT